>NC_056450.1:44390262-44442762 GCF_018296145.1 Oncorhynchus tshawytscha
GGGTGGAGTGTGAGTAGGACTATACAGGGTGGAGTGTGAGTAGGACTAGACTATACTATACTAGTAGACTATACAGGGTGGTGTGTAGGAGTAGGACTATAGGGTACAGGGTGGAGTGTGAGTAGGACTATACTATACTATACTAGTAGACTATACAGGGTGGAGTGTGAGTAGGACTATACAGGGTGGAGTGTGAGTAGGACTATACAGGGTGGAGTGTGAGTAGGACTATACAGGGTGGAGTGTGAGTAGGACTATACTATACTATACTAGTAGACTATACAGGGTGGAGTGTGAGTAGGACTATACAGGGTGGAGTGTGAGTAGGACTATACTATACTATACTAGTAGACTATACAGGGTGGAGTGTGAGTAGGACTATACAGGGTGGAGAGTGAGTAGGACTATACAGGGTGGAGTGTGAGTAGGACTATACAGGGTGGAGTGTGAGTAGGACTATACTACTATACTAGTAGACTATACAGGGTGGAGTGTGAGTAGGACTATACAGGGTGGAGAGTGAGTAGGACTATACAGGGTGGAGTGTGAGTAGGACTATACTATACTATACTAGTAGACTATACAGGGTGGAGTGTGAGTAGGACTATACAGGGTGGAGTGTGAGTACTATACTATACTAGTAGACTATACAGGGTGGAGTGTGAGTAGGACTATACAGGGTGGAGAGTGAGTAGGACTATACTATACTATACTAGTAGACTATACAGGGTGGAGTGTGAGTAGGACTATACAGGGTGGAGTGTGAGTAGGACTATACAGGGTGGAGTGTGAGTAGGACTATACAGGGTGGAGTGTGAGTAGGACTATACAGGGTGGAGTGTGAGTAGGACTATACAGGGTGGAGTGTGAGTAGGACTATACTATACTATACTAGTAGACTATACAGGGTGGAGTGTGAGTAGGACTATACAGGGTGGAGTGTGAGTAGGACTATACTATACTATACTAGTAGACTATACAGGGTGGAGAGTGAGTAGGACTATACTATACTATACTAGTAGACTATACAGGGTGGAGTGTGAGTAGGACTATACAGGGTGGAGAGACTATACAGGGTGGAGTGTGAGTAGGACTAGGACTAGTAGACTATACAGGGTGGAGTGTGAGTAGGACTATACAGGGTGGAGGGTGGTGAGTAGGACTATACAGGGTGGAGATTGAGTAGGACTATACTATACTATACTATTAGACTATACAGGTTGGAGAGTGAGTAGGACTATACAGGGTGGAGAGTGAGTAGGACTATACAGGGTGGAGTGTGAGTAGGACTATACTATACTATACTAGTAGACTATACAGGGTGGAGAGTGAGTAGGACTATACTATACTATACTATTAGACTATACAGGGTGGAGTGTGAGTAGGACTATACTATACTATACTAGTAGACTATACAGGGTGGAGAGTGAGTAGGACTATACAGGGTGGAGTGTGAGTAGGACTATACAGGGTGGAGTGTGAGTAGGACTATACTATACTATACTAGTAGACTATACAGGGTGGAGTGTGAGTAGGACTATACTATACTATACTATTAGACTATACAGGGTGGAGTGTGAGTAGGACTATACAGGGTGGAGTGTGAGTAGGACTATACAGGGTGGAGTGTGAGTAGGACTATACAGGGTGGAGTGTGAGTAGGACTATACAGGGTGGAGTGTGAGTAGGACTATACAGGGTGGAGTGTGAGTAGGACTATACAGTGCTTTATAGAATACTGTTATTCTGTAGGGGAATACAACAGAATAGTAGAACATACAACTAATGTGATCATCGTACACCTTTTAAAGCAAAGTCATCCCTAATGTGATTACATATACCTTCTAAAGCAGTCATCCTTTCCCACTCTTATTCTCTACTCACTTCTTGCTCTCTTCTCTCGTTCTCTCTCGGTCACCCTCTTCCTCACCCTCCTCCTCTCTTTCTCTTCTCTCTTTCTCTCTCTCACCCTCTTCCTCACCCTCCTCCTCTCTTTCTCTCTCTCGCCCTCTTCCTCACCCTCCTCCTCTCTTTCTCTTCTCTCTTTCTCTCTCTCGCCCTCAACCACACCATTCTCCACTCTCTCTCTCTCTCCCACTCTCTCTCCTCTCGTTCTCTCCTCTCTTCCTCCTCTCTCTTTCCCTTTCTCCACTTTGCTCCCTCCCTACTCCCCACTTTCCTCCTCCTCCCTCTCTACAGCGGAGTTGGAGAAGCAGAGAGGAGTGATGAGGCCTGTTGTGGCCGGGTCTGACGGTGGTGGTCCCAGCGGTGGCGTGAAGGCGGTGAACGGCACTCTGGGTAGGCCCAGTCTGGACGACAGCTATGCCTCTGCAGATGGACTCAAACGTACTGCGCTCAACTCATCACTGAGAGACCTAGCAGACACAGGTATGTACACACACACACGCACACAAACACACACACAAACACACACACACACACACATCCTGGACACCTGGGTGAAATACTTGGGCGAAATACTTTATGAGTGTTGGACTAGTAACCGAAAGGTTGCTAGTTCAAATCCCCCGAGCTGACAAGGTAAAAATCTGTCGTTCTGCCCCTGAACAAGGTAGTTAACCCACTGTTCCTCGGCCGTCATTGTAAATAAGAATTTGTTCTTAACTGACTTGCCTAGTTTTTAAAAAGTTCAATAAAATTGTTATAAATATAACCTTATCAAAAACAACCTTATGAATAGCTTTTCACTGGCAGTTTGTGTAATTGCTCACTTAAATATATCTAGACATCTACAATGTTGCATATCTTGTCTGTCATACATTCAGAGAAGAAATCAATAGAGTCCTCGACATGTGAAAACAAAGTGATTTGAAACAAACCGTTTGCAACAGAACAGTCATTCGGCAGGGCACTGTACAGACATTCTGCCTGAAGGTCAGAGCCAAGGCCTGCTGAGTTGTGAGGGAGTGAATTGTTAATTATAGATCAGGTCGTGCTCCACAGAAAGAGAGAGATGGCTAAGGAGCTGTTATTGCAGCAGGTTGACGTTTATAAATGGACTGAGTCTGGTCCTTGAGGCAGAACTGAGCGAATTTCCGTTAGATGGGCCAGTTGTTAAGTCAAAATTGGCTAGAAGAATGATGAATGGCATTTTATTTTCGTGACAAATCGCCATTTGGCAACCCAACCCTTATGGGATTAACTGACACAAAAGTGAACATTAGAATAATTCAGGTAATTAAATGACCTTCTTCTTCTTCCTGTGTTCTCTGCAGTGAACATCACATAAAGAGTGAAAAGAAATGATATATATTGTCACGTCCTTCCTTTTTTATGTCTCTATTTTAGTTTGGTCAGGGCGTGAGTATCTGGTAGTCTGTCTCCATAGGGTATATCTGGTGGAAATGTTTTGTGTTCTATGTTTTCTATTTCTATGTGTTTGGCCTGGTTCCCAATCAGAGGCAGCTGGCAATCATGGTCTCTGACTGAGAACCATACTTAGGCAGCCTGTTTTCCCACTATGAGTTGTGGGTAGTTGTTTTGTGTTTTGTGTGAGTACCTGACAGAACTGTTTCGTTTTGTTCTACTTTTGTTTTTGTTTCAGTGTTCCGGTTATAACATAATAAATAGTATTTTCTTTTACTACTCTAGGGATATAATTTTTCTTTCAATAACCTTAATGAAAGAATAATTATATCCCTAGAGTAGTAAAAAATATTCATATATAGATATATAAAATGAACAGAAGTCACTTGAATTCAGTCTGGCACAAAGAGAACATTCATGTGGGAGACAAGCCTATACAGACTCTATATTCACACGTGCCATTTAACACACAGAAGATGAATGTAATTTAATTATAGGTCGCCCCCTTAATTCTTTTATTTCAGGCTTTATCAAAATATTTTGCAAATGGAAATACACAATTGACAAGAAAACATTTCAGTTTCCCCTCATGACTATATAATACCAGGGTATATCTGGTGGTCTGTCTCCATAATACCAGGGTATATCTGGTGGTCTGTCTCCTCATGACTATATAATACCAGGGTATATGTGGTGGTCTGTCTCCTCATGACTACATAATACCAGGGTATATCTGGTGGTCTGTCTCCTCATGACTACATAATAACAGGGTATATCTGGTAGTCTGTCTCCATAATACCAGGGTATATCTGGTAGTCTGTCTCCATAATACCAGGGTATATCTGGTGGTCTGTCTCCTCAGCTACATAATACCAGGGTATATCTGGTGGTCTGTCTCCTCATGACTACATAATACCAGGGTATATCTGGTGGTCTGTCACCTCATGACTACATAATACCAGGGTATATCTGGTGGTCTGTCTCCTCATGACTACATAATACCAGGGTATATCTGGTGGTCTGTCTCCTCATGACTACATAATACCAGGGTATATCTGGTGGTCTGTCTCCTCTACATAATACCAGGGTATATCTGGTGGTCTGTCTCCTCATGACTACATAATACCAGGGTATATCTGGTGGTCTGTCTGTCAGGGTATATCTGGTGGTCTGTCTCCTCAGCTACATAATACCAGGGTATATCTGGTGGTCTGTCTCCTCATGACTACATAATACCAGGGTATATCTGGTGGTCTGTCTCCTCATGACTACATAATACCAGGGTATATCTGGTGGTCTGTCTACATAACCTACCATACCAGGGTATATCTGGTGGTCTGTCATAATACCAGGGTATATCTGGTGGTCTGTCTCCTCATGACTACATAATACCAGGGTATATCTGGTGGTCTGTCTCCTCATGACTACATAATACCAGGGTATATCTGGTGGTCTGTCTCCTCAGCTACATAATACCAGGGTATATCTGGTCTGTTTCCTCATGACTACATAATACCAGGGTATATCTGGTGGTCTGTCTCCATAATACCAGGGTATATCTGGTGGTCTGTCTCCTCAGCTACATAATACCAGGGTATATCTGGTGGTCTGTCTGACTACATAATACCAGGGTATATCTGGTGGTCTGTCTCCTCTACATAATACCAGGGTATATCTGGTCTGTCTCCTCATGACTACATAATACCTCCATAATACATAATACCAGGGTATATCTGGTGGTCTGTCTCCTCACTACATAATACCAGGGTATATCTGGTGGTCTGTCTCCTCATGACTACATAATACCAGGGTATATCTGGTGGTCTGTCTCCTCATGACTACATAATACCAGGGTATATCTGGTGGTCTGTCTCCTCAGCTACATAATACCAGGGTATATCTGGTGGTCTGTCTCCTCATGACTACATAATACCAGGGTATATCTGGTCTGTCTCCTCATGACTACATAATACCAGGGTATATCTGGTGGTCTGTCTCCTCATGACTACATAATACCAGGGTATATCTACCAGGGTATATCTGGTGGTCTGTCTCCTCACTACATAATACCAGGGTATATCTGGTCTGTCTCCTCATGACTACATAATACCAGGGTATATCTGGTGGTCTGTCTACATAATACCAGGGTATATCTGGTGGTCTGTCTCCTCATGACTACATAATACCAGGGTATATCTGGTGGTCTGTCTCCTCATGACTACATAATACCAGGGTATATCTGGTGGTCTGTCTCCTCAGGGTATATCTACATAATACCAGGGTATATCTGGTGGTCTGTCTCCTCATGACTACATAATACCAGGGTATATCTGGTGGTCTGTCTCCTCATGACTACATAATACCAGGGTATATCTGGTGGTCTGTCTCCTCATGACTACATAATACCAGGGTATATCTGGTGGTCTGTCTCCTCATGACTACATAATACCAGGGTATATCTGGTGGTCTGTCTCCTCATGACTACACAATACCAGGGTATATCTGGTGGTCTGTCTCCTCAGCTACATAATACCAGGGTATATCTGGTGGTTTGTCTCCTCATGACTACATAATACCAGGGTATATCTGTTGGTCTGTCTCCTCATGACTACATAATACCAGGGTATATCTGGTAGTCTGTCTCCATAATACCAGGGTATATCTGGTGGTCTGTCTCCTCATGACTACATAATACCAGGGTATATCTGGGGGTCTCTCTCCTCATGACTACATAATACCAGGGTATATCTGGTGGTCTGTCTCCTCATGACTACATAATACCAGGGTATATCTGGTGGTCTGTCTCCTCATACCAGGGACTACATAATACCAGGGTATATCTGGTGGTCTGTCTCCTCATGACTACATAATACCAGGGTATATCTGGTGGTCTGTCATGACTACATAATACCAGGGTATATCTCTCATCTACATAATACCAGGGTATATCTGGTGGTCTGTCTCTCCATAATACCAGGGTATATCTGGTGGTCTGTCTCCTCATGCTACATAATACCAGGGTATATCTGGTGGTCTGTCTCCTCATGCTACATAATACCAGGGTATATCTGGTGGTCTGTCTCCTCAGCTACATAATACCAGGGTATATCTGGTGGTCTGTCTCCATAATACCAGGGTATATCTGGTGGTCTGTCTCCTCTGACTACATAATACCAGGGTATATCTGGTGGTCTGTCTCCTCATGACTACATAATACCAGGGTATATCTGGTCTGTCTCCTCATGACTACATAATACCAGGGTATATCTGGTGGTCTGTCTCCATAATACCAGGGTATATCTGGTGGTCTGTCTCCTCAGCTACATAATACCAGGGTATATCTGGTGGTTTGTCTCCTCATGACTACATAATACCAGGGTATATCTGGTAGTCTGTCTCCATAATACGAGGGTATATCTGGTGGTCTGTCTCCATAATACCAGGGTATATCTGGTGGTCTGTCTCCTCAGCTACATAATACCAGGGTATATCTGGTGGTCTGTCTCCTCAGCTACATAATACCAGGGTATATCTGGTGGTCTGTCTCCTCAGCTACATAATACCAGGGTATATCTGGTAGTCTGTCTCCATAATACCAGGTATATCTGGTGGTCTGTCTACATAATACCAGGGTATATCTGGTCTGTCTCCTCATGACTACATAATACCAGGGTATATCTGGTGGACTGTCTCCTCAGCTACATAATACCAGGGTATATCTGGTGGTCTGTCTCCTCATGACTACATAATACCAGGGTATATCTGGTGGTCTATCTCCTCATGACTACATAATACCAGGGTATATCTGGTGGTCTGTCGCCTAATGACTACATAATACCAGGGTATATCTGGTGGTCTGTCCCCTAATGATTACATAATACCAGGGTATATCTGGTGGTCTGTCCCCTAATGACTACATAATACCAGGGTATATCTGGTGGTCTGTCTCCTCATGACTACATAATACCAGGGTATATCTGGTGGTCTGTCTCCATAATACCAGGGTATATCTGGTGGTCTGTCTCCTCATGACTGGTGGTCTGTCTCCTCATGACTCACATAATACCAGGGTATATCTGGTGGTCTGTCTCCATAATACCAGGGTATATCAGTCTGTCTCTACATAATACCAGGGTATATCTGGTGGTCTGTCTCCTCATGACTACATAATACCAGGGTATATCTGGTGGTCTGTCTCCTCATGACTACATAATACCAGGGTATATCTGGTGGTCTGTCTCCTCAGCTACATAATACCAGGGTATATCTGGTGGTCTGTCTCATGACTCATACCAGGGTATACTACATAATACCAGGGTATATCTGGTGGTCTGTCTCCTCATGACTACATAATACCAGGGTATATCTGGTCTGGTCTGTCTCTGTCCTCATGACTACATAATACCAGGGTATATCTGGTGGTCTGTCTCCTCATGACTACATAATACCAGGGTATATCTGGTGGTCTGTCTCCTCAGCTACATAATACCAGGGTATATCTGGTCTGTCTCCATAATACCTCTGGTGGTCTGTCTCTCTACATAATACCAGGGTATATCTGGTGGTCTGTCTCCTCATGACTACATAATACCAGGGTATATCTGGTGGTCTGTCTCCTCAGCTACATAATACCAGGGTATATCTGGTGGTCTGTCTCCTCAACTACATAATACCAGGGTATATCTGGTGGTCTGTCTCCTCATGACTACATAATACCAGGGTATATCTGGTGGTCTGTCTCCTCATGACTACATAATACCAGGGTATATCTGGTGGTCTGTCTCCTCAGCTACATAATACCAGGGTATATCTGGTCTGTTTCCTCATGACTACATAATACCAGGGTATATCTGGTGGTCTGTCTCCATAATACCAGGGTATATCTGGTGGTCTGTCTCCTCAGCTACATAATACCAGGGTATATCTGGTGGTTTGTCTCCTCATGACTACATAATACCAGGGTATATCTGTTGGTCTGTCTCCTCATGACTACATAATACCAGGGTATATCTGGTAGTCTGTCTCCATAATACCAGGGTATATCTGGTGGTCTGTCTCCTCATGACTACATAATACCAGGGTATATCTGGGGGTCTCTCTCCTCATGACTACATAATACCAGGGTATATCTGGTGGTCTGTCTCCTCATGACTACACAATACCAGGGTATATCTGGTGGTCTGTCTCCTCAGCTACATAATACCAGGGTATATCTGGTCTGTCTCCTCATGACTACATAATACCAGGGTATATCTGGTGGTCTGTCTCCTCAGCTACATAATACCAGGGTATATCTGGTGGTCTGTCTCCTCATGACTACATAATACCAGGGTATATCTGGTGGTCTGTCTCCTCATGACTACATAATACCAGGGTATATCTGGTGGTCTATCTACATAATACCAGGGTATATATGGTTGTCTGTCTCCTCATGGTTACATAATACCAGGGTATATCTGGTTGTCTGTCTACATAATTCCAGGGTATATCTGGTGATCTGTCTCCATAATACCAGGGTATATCTGGTGGTCTGTCTACATAATACCAGGGTATATCTGCTGGTCTGTCTCCTCATGACTACACAATACCAGGGTATATCTGGTGGTCTCTATTCATGACTACATAATACCAGGGTATATCTGGTGGTCTGCCTATTCATGACTACATAATACCAGGGTATATCTGGTGGTCTGTCTCCTCATGACTACATAATACCAGGGTATATCTGGTGGTCTGTCTCCTCATGACTACACGATACCAGGGTATATCTGATGGTCTGTCACCTCAGCTACATAATACCAGGGTATATCTGGTGGTCTGTCTCCTCAGCTACATAATACCAGGGTATATCTGGTGGTCTGTCTCCTCATGACTACATAATACCAGGGTATATCTGGTGGTCTGTCTCCTCATGGTTACATAATACCAGGGTATATCTGGTGGTCTATCTACATAATACCAGGGTATATATGGTTGTCTGTCTCCTCATGGTTACATAATACCAGGGTATATCTGGTTGTCTGTCTACATAATACCAGGGTATATCTGGTGATCTGTCTCCATAATACCAGGGTATATCTGGTGGTCTGTCTACATAATACCAGGGTATATCTGCTGGTCTGTCTCCTCATGACTACACAATACCAGGGTATATCTGGTGGTCTGCCTATTCATGACTACATAATACCAGGGTATATCTGGTGGTCTGTCTCCTCATGACTACATAATACCAGGGTATATCTGGTGGTCTGTCTCCTCATGACTACACGATACCAGGGTATATCTGATGGTCTGTCACCTCAGCTACATAATACCAGGGTATATCTGGTGGTCTGTCTCCTCATGACTACATAATACCAGGGTATATCTGATGGTCTGTCACCTCAGCTACATAATACCAGGGTATATCTGGTGGTCTGTATCCTCAGCTACATAATACCAGGGTGTATCTGGTGGTCTGTCTCCTCATGACTACATAATACCAGGGTATATCTGGTCTGTCTCCTCATGACTACATAATACCAGGGTTTATATGGTGGACTGTCTCCTCAGCTACATAATACCAGGGTATATCTGGTGGTCTGTCCCCTAATGATTACATAATACCAGGGTATATCTGGTGGTCTGTCCCCTAATGACTACATAATACCAGGGTATATCTGGTGGTCTGTCAGTCTGACTACACCAATACCAGGGTACACAATACCAGGGTATATCTGGTGGTCTGTCTCCTCATGACTACATAATACCAGGGTATATCTGGTGGTCTGTCTCCTCATGACTACATAATACCAGGGTACATCTGGTGGTCTGTCTCCTCATGACTACATGATACCAGGGTATATCTGATGGTCTGTCACCTCAGCTACATAATACCAGGGTATATCTGGTGGTCTGTCTCCTCAGCTACATAATACCAGGGTGTATCTGGTGGTCTGTCTCCTCATGACTACATAATACCAGGGTATATCTGGTCTGTCTCCTCATGACTACATAATACCAGGGTTTATATGGCGGTCTGTCTCCTCAGCTACATAATACCAGGGTATATCTGGTGGTCTGTCTCCTCATGACAGATATGACCCTGCTCTCCACCTGAAAGACTTAACTGCATTTATCAATACTCTGGAACAGCTCACAGACTGTCAGTGTGTCAAAGCTTGCTAAATTAGTTTCTGGAACTGTAGTTATCCACCTGCTGTCCCTACAGGAGAACTGTAGTTATCCACCTGCTGTCCTACAGGAGAACTGTAGTTATCCACCTGCTGTCCTACAGGAGAACTGTAGTTATCCACCTGCTGTCCTACAGGAGAACTGTAGTTATCCACCTGCTGTCCCAACAGGAGAACTGTAGTTATCCACCTGCTGTCCCAACAGGAGAACTGTAGTTATCCACCTGCTGTCCCAACAGGAGAACTGTAGTTATCCACCTGCTGTCCCTACAGGAGAACTGTAGTTATCCACCTGCTGTCCTACAGGAGAACTGTAGTTATCCACCTGCTGTCCCTACAGGAGAACTGTAGTTATCCACCTGCTGTCCCAACAGGAGAACTGTAGTTATCCACCTGCTGTCCCCAGTTACAGGAGAACTGTAGTTATCCACCTGCTGTCCCAACAGGAGAACTGTAGTTATCCACCTGCTGTCCCAACAGGAGAACTGTAGTTATCCACCTGCTGTCCCAACAGGAGAACTGTAGTTATCCACCTGCTGTCCCAACAGGAGAACTGTAGTTATCCACCTGCTGTCCCAACAGGAGAACTGTAGTTATCCACCTGCTGTCCAACAGGAGAACTGTAGTTATCCAACAGGAGAACTGTAGTTATCCACCTGCTGTCCCCAGGAGAACAGGAGTTATCCACCTGCTGTCCTACAGGAGAACTGTAGTTATCCACCTGCTGTCCCTACAGGAGAACTGTAGTTATCCACCTGCTGTCCCAACAGGAGAACTGTAGTTATCCACCTGCCCCAACAGGAGAACTGTAGTTATCCACCTGCTGTCCCAACAGGAGAACTGTAGTTATCCACCTGCTGTCCCAACAGGAGCACTGTAGTTATCCACCTGCTGTCCCAACAGGAGAACTGTAGTTATCCACCTGCTGTCCCAACAGGAGAACTGTAGTTATCCACCTGCTGTCCCAACAGGAGAACTGTAGTTATCCACCTGCTGTCCCTACAGGAGAACTGTAGTTATCCACCTGCTGTCCCAACAGGAGAACTGTAGTTATCCACCTGCTGTCCCAACAGGAGAACTGTAGTTATCCACCTGCTGTCCCAACAGGAGAACTGTAGTTATCCACCTGCTGTCCTACATGAGAACTGTAGTTATCCACCTGCTGTCCCAACAGGAGAACTGTAGTTATCCACCTGCTGTCCCAACAGGAGAACTGTAGTTATCCACCTGCTGTCCCAACAGGAGAACTGTAGTTATCCACCTGCTGTCCCAACAGGAGAACTGTAGTTATCCACCCTGTCCCAACAGGAGAACTGTAGTTATCCACCTGCTGTCCCAACAGGAGAACTGTAGTTATCCACCTGCTGTCCCAACAGGAGAACTGTAGTTATCCACCTGCTGTCCCAACAGGAGCACTGTAGTTATCCACCTGCTGTCCCAACAGGAGAACTGTACTTATCCACCTGCTGTCCTACAGGAGAACTGTAGTTATCCACCTGCTGTCCCAACAGGAGAACTGTAGTTATCCACCTGCTGTCCCAACAGGAGCACTGTAGTTATCCACCTGCTGTCCTACAGGAGAACTGTAGTTATCCACCTGCTGTCCCAACAGGAGAACTGTAGTTATCCACCTGCTGTCCCAGGAGAACAGGAGTTAACTGTAGTTATCCACCTGCTGTCCCAACAGGAGGAGTTATCCACCTGCTGTCCCCAGGAGAACTGTAGTTATCCACCTGCTGTCCCAACAGGAGAACTGTAGTTATCCACCTGCTGTCCCAACAGGAGAACTGTAGTTATCCACCTGCTGTCCCAACAGGAGAACTGTAGTTATCCACCTGCTGTCCCAACAACAGGAGGAGAACTGTAGTTATCCACCTGCTGTCCCAACAGGAGAACTGTAGTTATCCACCTGCTGTCCTACAGGAGAACTGTAGTTATCCACCTGCTGTCCTACAGGAGAACTGTAGTTATCCACCTGCTGTCCCAACAGGAGAACTGTAGTTATCCACCTGCTGTCCCAACAGGAGAACTGTAGTTATCCACCTGCTGTCCCAACAGGAGAACTGTAGTTATCCACCTGCTGTCCCAACAGGAGAACTGTAGTTATCCACCTGCTGTCCCAACAGGAGAACTGTAGTTATCCACCTGCTGTCCCAACAGGAGAACTGTAGTTATCCACCTGCTGTCCCTGTCCTACAGGAGAACTGTAGTTATCCACCTGCTGTCCCAACAGGAGAACTGTAGTTATCCACCTGCTGTCCTACAGGAGAACTGTAGTTATCCACCTGCTGTCCCTACAGGAGAACTGTAGTTATCCACCTGCTGTCCCAACAGGAGAACTGTAGTTATCCACCTGCTGTCCCTACAGGAGAACTGTAGTTATCCACCTGCTGTCCCAACAGGAGAACTGTAGTTATCCACCTGCTGTCCCAACAGGAGAACTGTAGTTATCCACCTGCTGTCCCAACAGGAGAACTGTAGTTATCCACCTGCTGTCCCAACAGGAGAACTGTAGTTATCCACCTGCTGTCCCAACAGGAGAACTGTAGTTATCCACCTGCTGTCCCAACAGAGAAGAGTTATCCACTGTACAGGAGAACTGTAGTTATCCACCTGCTGTCCCAACAGGAGAACTGTAGTTATCCACCTGCTGTCCCAACAGGAGAACTGTAGTTATCCACCTGCTGAACTGTAGTTATCCACCTGCCCAACAGGAGAACTGTAGTTATCCACCTGCTGTCCCTACAGGAGAACTGTAGTTATCCACCTGCTGTCCAACAGAGAGAGTTATCCACTGTGTCCCAACAGGAGAAGTTATCCACCTGCTGTCCCTGTAGTTATCCACAGGAGAACTGTAGTTATCCACCTGCTGTCCCAACAGGAGAACTGTAGTTATCCACCTGCTGTCCCTACAGGAGAACTGTAGTTATCCACCTGCTGTCCCAACAGGAGAACTGTAGTTATCCACCTGCTGTCCCAACAGGAGAACTGTAGTTATCCACCTGCTGTCCCAACAGGAGAACTGTAGTTATCCACCTGCTGTCCCCCTGTAGTTATCCACCTGCTGTCCCAACAGGAGAACTGTAGTTATCCACCTGCTGTCCTACAGGAGAACTGTAGTTATCCACCTGCTGTCCCAACAGGAGAACTGTAGTTATCCACCTGCTGTCCCAACAGGAGAACTGTAGTTATCCACCTGCTGTCCCAACAGGAGAACTGTAGTTATCCACCTGCTGTCCCAACAGGAGAACTGTAGTTATCCACCTGCTGTCCCAACAGGAGAACTGTAGTTATCCACCTGCTGTCCCAACAGGAGCACTGTAGTTATCCACCTGCTGTCCCAACAGGAGAACTGTAGTTATCCACCTGCTGTCCCAACAGGAGAACTGTAGTTATCCCTGCTGTCCCAACAGGAGAACTGTAGTTATCCACCTGCTGTCCCAACAGGAGAACTGTAGTTATCCACCTGCTGTCCTACAGGAGAACTGTAGTTATCCACCTGCTGTCCCTACTACAGGAGAACTGTAGTTATCCACCTGCTGTCCCTACAGGAGAACTGTAGTTATCCACCTGCTGTCCCAACAGGAGAACTGTAGTTATCCACCTGCTGTCCCAACAGGAGAACTGTAGTTATCCACCTGCTGTCCCAACAGGAGAACTGTAGTTATCCACCTGCTGTCCCAACAGGAGAACTGTAGTTATCCACCTGCTGTCCCAACAGGAGAACTGTAGTTATCCACCTGCTGTCCCAACAGGAGAACTGTAGTTATCCACCTGCTGTCCCAACAGGAGAACTGTAGTTATCCACCTGCTGTCCCAACAGGAGAACTGTAGTTATCCACCTGCTGTCCCAACAGGAGAACTAGTCACCTGCTGTCCCCTGTAGTTAACAGGAGAACTGTAGTTATCCACCTGCTGTCCCAACAGGAGAACTGTAGTTATCCACCTGCTGTCCCAACAGGAGAACTGTAGTTATCCACCTGCTGTCCCAACAGGAGAACTGTAGTTATCCACCTGCTGTCCCAACAGGAGAACTGTAGTTATCCACCTGCTGTCCCAACAGGAGAACTGTAGTTATCCACCCTGCTGTCCCAACAGGAGAACTGTAGTTATCCACCTGCTGTCCCAACAGGAGAACTGTAGTTATCCACCTGCTGTCCCAACAGGAGAACTGTAGTTATCCACCTGCTGTCCCAACAGGAGAACTGTAGTTATCCACCTGCTGTCCCAACAGGAGAACTGTAGTTATCCACCTGCTGTCCCAACAGGAGTTATCCACCTGCTGTCCCAACAGGAGAACTGTAGTTATCCACCTGCTGTCCCAACAGGAGAACTGTAGTTATCCACCTGCTGTCCCAACAGGAGAACTGTAGTTATCCACCTGCTGTCCCAACAGGAGAACTGTAGTTATCCACCTGCTGTCCCAGGAGAACTGTAGTTATCCACCTGCTGTCCCAACAGGAGAACTGTACAGGAGAACTTAGTTATCCACCTGCTGTCCCAACAGGAGAACTGTAGTTATCCACCTGCTGTCCCAACAGGAGAACTGTAGTTATCCACCTGCTGTCCCAACAGGAGAACTGTAGTTATCCACCTGCTGTCCCAACAGGAGAACTGTAGTTATCCACCTGCTGTCCCTACAGGAGAACTGTAGTTATCCACCTGCTGTCCCAACAGGAGAACTGTAGTTATCCACCTGCTGTCCTACAGGAGAACTGTAGTTATCCACCTGCTGTCCCAACAGGAGAACTGTAGTTATCCACCTGCTGTCCCAACAGGAGAACTGTAGTTATCCACCTGCTGTCCCAACAGGAGAACTGTAGTTATCCACCTGCTGTCCCAACAGGAGAACTGTAGTTATCCACCTGCTGCCCAACAGGAGAACTGTAGTTATCCACCTGCTGTCCCAACAGGAGAACTGTAGTTATCCACCTGCTGTCCCAACAGGAGAACTGTAGTTATCCACCTGCTGTCCCAACAGGAGAACTGTAGTTATCCACCTGCTGTCCCAACAGGAGAACTGTAGTTATCCACCTGCTGTCCCCCAACAGGAGAACTGTAGTTATCCACCTGCTGTCCCAACAGGAGAACTGTAGTTATCCACCTGCTGTCCCAACAGGAGAACTGTAGTTATCCACCTGCTGTCCTACAGGAGAACTGTAGTTATCCACCTGCTGTCCCTACAGGAGAACTGTAGTTATCCACCTGCTGTCCCAACCAGTTACAGGAGAACTGTAGTTATCCACCTGCTGTCCCAACAGGAGAACTGTAGTTATCCACCTGCTGTCCCAACAGGAGAACTGTAGTTATCCACCTGCTGTCCCAACAGGAGAACTGTAGTTATCCACCTGCTGTCCCAACAGGAGAACTGTAGTTATCCACCTGCTGTCCCAACAGGAGAACTGTAGTTATCCACCTGCTGTACCCAACAGGAGAACTGTAGTTATCCACCTGCTGTCCCAACAGGAGAACTGTAGTTATCCACCTGCTGTCCCAACAGGAGAACTGTAGTTATCCACCTGCTGTCCCAACAGGAGTCCCAACAGGAGAACTGTAGTTATCCACCTGCTGTCCAACAGGAGAACTGTAGTTATCCACCTGCTGTCCCAACAGGAGAACTGTAGTTATCCACCTGCTGTCCTACAGGAGAACTGTAGTTATCCACCTGCTGTCCTACAGGAGAACTGTAGTTATCCACCTGCTGTCCTACAGGAGAACTGTAGTTATCCACCTGCTGTCCCTACAGGAGAACTGTAGTTATCCACCTGCTGTCCCTACAGGAGAACTGTAGTTATCCACCTGCTGTCCTACAGGAGAACTGTAGTTATCCACCTGCTGTCCTACAGGAGAACTGTAGTTATCCACCTGCTGTCCCAACAGGAGAACTGTAGTTATCCACCTGCTGTCCCAACAGGAGAACTGTAGTTATCCACCTGCTGTCCCAACAGGAGAACTGTAGTTATCCACCTGCTGTCCCAACAGGAGAACTGTAGTTATCCACCTGCTGTCCCAACAGGAGAACTGTAGTTATCCACCTGCTGTCCCAACAGGAGAACTGTAGTTATCCACCTGCTGTCCCAACAGGAGAACTGTAGTTATCCACCTGCTCCCAACAGGTCCCAACAGGAGAACTGTAGTTATCCACCTGCTGTCCCAACAGGAGAACTGTAGTTATCCACCTGCTGTCCCAACAGGAGAACTGTAGTTATCCACCTGCTGTCCCAACAGGAGAACTGTAGTTTCCATCCACCTGAACTGTAGTTATCCCTGTCCCAACAGGGAGAACTGTAGTTATCCACCTGCTGTCCCAACAGGAGAACTGTAGTTATCCACCTGCTGTCCCAACAGGAGAACTGTAGTTATCCACCTGCTGTCCCAACAGGAGAACTGTAGTTATCCACCTGCTGTCCCAACAGGAGAACTGTAGTTATCCACCTGCTGTCCCAACAGGAGAACTGTAGTTATCCACCTGCTGTCCCAACCACCTGCTGTCCCAACAGGAGAACTGTAGTTATCCACCTGCTGTCCCAACAGGAGAACTGTAGTTATCCACCTGCTGTCCCAACAGGAGAACTGTAGTTATCCACCTGCTGTCCCAACAGGAGAACTGTAGTTATCCACCTGCTGTCCTGTAGTTACAGGAGAGAACTGTAGTTATCCACCTGCTGTCCCAACAGGAGAACTGTAGTTATCCACCTGCTGTCCCAACAGGAGAACTGTAGTTATCCACCTGCTGTCCCAACAGGAGAACTGTAGTTATCCACCTGCTGTCCCAACAGGAGAACTGTAGTTATCCACCTGCTGTCCCAACAGGAGAACTGTAGTTATCCACCTGCTGTCCCAACAGGAGAACTGTAGTTATCCACCTGCTGTCCCAACAGGAGAACTGTAGTTATCCACCTGCTGTCCCAACAGGAGAACTGTAGTTATCCACCTGCTGTCCCAACAGGAGAACTGTAGTTATCCACCTGCTGTCCCAACAGGAGAAGTTATCCACCTGTTATCCACCTGCTGTCCTGTAGTTATCCACCTGCTGTCCCAACAGGAGAACTGTAGTTATCCACCTCTGTCCCACAGGAGAACTGTAGTTATCCACCTGCTGTCCCAACAGGAGAACTGTAGTTATCCACCTGCTGTCCCAACAGGAGATCCACTGTACAGGAGAACTTATCCACCTGCTGTCCCTACAGGAGAACTGTAGTTATCCACCTGCTGTCCCAACAGGAGAACTGTAGTTATCCACCTGCTGTCCCAACAGGAGAACTGTAGTTATCCACCTGCTGTCCCAACAGGAGAACTAGTTATCCACCTGCTGTCCCAACAGGAGCACTGTAGTTATCCACCTGCTGTCCCAACAGGAGAACTGTACTTATCCACCTGCTGTCCTACAAGAGAACTGTAGTTATCCACCTGCTGTCCCAACAGGAGAACTGTAGTTATCCACCTGCTGTCCCAACAGGAGAACTGTAGTTATCCACCTGCTGTCCCAACAGGAGAACTGTAGTTATCCACCTGCTGTCCCAACAGGAGAACTGTAGTTATCCACCTGCTGTCCCAACAGGAGAACTGTAGTTATCCACCTGCTGTCCCAACAGGAGAACTGTAGTTATCCACCTGCTGTCCCAACAGGAGAACTGTAGTTATCCACCTGCTGTCCTACAGGAGAACTGTAGTTATCCACCTGCTGTCCTACAGGAGAACTGTAGTTATCCACCTGCTGTCCCAACAGGAGAACTGTAGTTATCCACCTGCTGTCCCAACAGGAGAACTGTAGTTATCCACCTGCTGTCCCAACAGGAGAACTGTAGTTATCCACCTGCTGTCCCAACAGGAGAACTGTAGTTATCCACCTGCTGTCCCTACAGGAGAACTGTAGTTATCCACCTGCTGTCCCAACAGGAGAACTGTAGTTATCCACCTGCTGTCCCAACAGGAGAAGGTTATCCAGTCCCAACAGGAGAACTGTAGTTATCCACCTGCTGTCCCAACAGGAGAACTGTAGTTATCCACCTGCTGTCCTACAGGAGAACTGTAGTTATCCACCTGCTGTCCCAACAGGAGAACTGTAGTTATCCACCTGCTGTCCCAACAGGAGAACTGTAGTTATCCACCTGCTGTCCCAACAGGAGAACTGTAGTTATCCACCTGCTGTCCCAACAGGAGAACTGTAGTTATCCACCTGCTGTCCCAACAGGAGAACTGTAGTTATCCACCTGCTGTCCACCTAGTTATCCACCTGCTGTCCCAACAGGAGAACTGTAGTTATCCACCTGCTGTCCCTACAGGAGAACTGTAGTTATCCACCTGCTGTCCCAACAGGAGAACTGTAGTTATCCACCTGCTGTCCCAACAGGAGAACTGTAGTTATCCACCTGCTGTCCCAACAGGAGAACTGTAGTTATCCACCTGCTGTCCCAACAGGAGAACTGTAGTTATCCACCTGCTGTCCCAACAGGAGAACTGTAGTTATCCACCTGCTGTCCCAACAGGAGAACTGTAGTTATCCACCTGCTGTCCCAACAGGAGAACTGTAGTTATCCACCTGCTGTCCTACAGGAGAACTGTAGTTATCCACCTGCTGTCCCAACAGGAGAACTGTAGTTATCCACCTGCTGTCCCTACAGGAGAACTGTAGTTATCCACCTGCTGTCCCAACAGGAGAACTGTAGTTATCCACCTGCTGTCCTACAGGAGAACTGTCCTACAGGAGAACTGTAGTTATCCACCTGCTGTCCCTACAGGAGAACTGTAGTTATCCACCTGCTGTCCCAACAGGAGAACTGTAGTTATCCACCTGCTGTCCCAACAGGAGAACTGTAGTTATCCACCTGCTGTCCCTACAGGAGAACTGTAGTTATCCACCTGCTGTCCCAACAGGAGAACTGTAGTTATCCACCTGCTGTCCCAACAGGAGAACTGTAGTTATCCACCTGCTGTCCAACAGGAGAACTGTAGTTATCCACCTGCTGTCCCAACAGGAGAACTGTAGTTATCCACCTGCTGTCCCAACAGGAGAACTGTAGTTATCCACCTGCTGTCCCAACAGGAGAACTGTAGTTATCCACCTGCTGTCCCAACAGGAGAACTGTAGTTATCCACCTGCTGTCCCAACAGGAGAACTGTAGTTATCCACCTGCTGTCCCAACAGGAGAACTGTAGTTATCCACCTGCTGTCCCAACAGGAGAACTGTAGTTATCCACCTGCTGTCCCAACAGGAGAACTGTGTAGTTATCCACCTGCTGTCCCAACAGGAGAACTGTAGTTATCCACCTGCTGTCCCAACAGGAGAACTGTAGTTATCCACCTGCTGTCCCAACAGGAGAACTGTAGTTATCCACAGGAGAACTGCTGTCCCAACAGGAGAACTGTAGTTATCCACCTGCTGTCCCAACAGGAGAACTGTAGTTATCCACCTGCTGTCCCAACAGGAGAACTGTAGTTATCCACCTGCTGTCCCAACAGGAGAACTGTAGTTATCCACCTGCTGTCCCAACAGGAGAACTGTAGTTATCCACCTGCTGTCCTACAGGAGAACTGTAGTTATCCACCAACAGGAGAACTGTGTCCTACAGGAGAACTGTAGTTATCCACCTGCTCCCAGGAGAACTGTAGTTATCCACCTGCTGTCCAACAGGAGAACTGTAGTTATCCACCCAACAGGAGAACTGTAGTTATCCACCTGCTGTCCCAACAGGAGAACTGTAGTTATCCACCTGCTGTCCCCAGGAGAACTGTAGTTATCCACCTGCTGTCCCAACAGGAGAACTGTAGTTATCCACCTGCTGTCCCAACAGGAGAACTGTAGTTATCCACCTGCTGTCCCAACAGGAGAACTGTAGTTATCCACCTGCTGTCCCAACAGGAGAACTGTAGTTATCCACCTGCTGTCCCAACAGGAGAAGGAGAACTGTAGTTATCCACCTGCTGTCCCTACAGGAGAACTGTAGTTATCCACCTGCTGTCCCAACAGGAGAACTGTAGTTATATCCACCTGCTGTCCCAACAGGAGAACTGTAGTTATCCACCTGCTGTCCCAACAGGAGAACTGTAGTTATCCACCTGCTGTCCCAACAGGAGAACTGTAGTTATCCACCTGCTGTCCCAACAGGAGAACTGTAGTTATCCACCTGCTGTCCCAACAGGAGAACTGTAGTTATCCACCTGCTGTCCCAACAGGAGAACTGTAGTTATCCAACAGGAGAACTGTAGTTATCCACCTGCTGTCCCAGGAGAACTGTAGTTATCCACCTGCTGTCCCAACAGGAGAAGAACTGTCCTACAGGAGAAGTTATCCACCTGCTGTCCCAACAGGAGAACTGTAGTTATCCACCTGCTGTCCAACAGGAGAACTGTAGTTATCCACCTGCTGTCCAACAGGAGAACTGTAGTTATCCACCTGCTGTCCCAACAGGAGAACTGTAGTTATCCACCTGCTGTCCCAGTTACAGGAGAACTGTAGTTATCCACCTGCTGTCCACAGGAGAACTGTAGTTATCCACCTGCTGTCCCAACAGGAGAACTGTAGTTATCCACCTGCTGTCCCAACAGGAGAACTGTAGTTATCCACCTGCTGTCCCAACAGGAGAACTGTAGTTATCCACCTGCTGTCCTACAGGAGAACTGTAGTTATCCACCTGCTGTCCCAACAGGAGAACTGTAGTTATCCACCTGCTGTCCCCTGTAGTTAACAGGAGAACTGTAGTTATCCACCTGCTGTCCCAACAGGAGAACTGTAGTTATCCACCTGCTGTCCCAACAGGAGAACTGTAGTTATCCACCTGCTGTCCCAACAGGAGAACTGTAGTTATCCACCTGCTGTCCCTACAGGAGAACTGTAGTTATCCACCTGCTGTCCCAACAGGAGAACTGTAGTTATCCACCTGCTGTCCCAACAGGAGAACTGTAGTTATCCACCTGCTGTCCCAACAGGAGAACTGTAGTTATCCACCTGCTGTCCCAACAGGAGAACTGTAGTTATCCACCTGCTGTCCTACAGGAGAACTGTAGTTATCCACCTGCTGTCCTACAGGAGAACTGTAGTTATCCACCTGCTGTCCTACAGGAGAACTGTAGTTATCCACCTGCTGTCCCAACAGGAGAACTGTAGTTATCCACCTGCTGTCCCTACAGGAGAACTGTAGTTATCCACCTGCTGTCCCAACAGGAGAACTGTAGTTATCCACCTGCTGTCCCAACAGGAGAACTGTAGTTATCCACCTGCTGTCCCTACAGGAGAACTGTAGTTATCCACCTGCTGTCCCAACAGGAGAACTGTAGTTATCCACCTGCTGTCCCAACAGGAGAACTGTAGTTATCCACCTGCTGTGTGTAGTTATCCACAGGAGAACTGTAGTTATCCACCTGCTGTCCCAACAGGAGAACTGTAGTTATCCACCTGCTGTTATCCACCCTGTCCCAACAGGAGAACTGTAGTTATCCACCTGCTGTCCCAACAGGAGAACTGTAGTTATCCACCTGCTGTCCCAACAGGAGAACTGTAGTTATCCACCTGCTGTCCCTACAGGAGAACTGTAGTTATCCACCTGCTGTCCCAACAGGAGAACTGTAGTTATCCACCTGCTGTCCCAACAGGAGAACTGTAGTTATCCACCTGCTGTCCCTGTTATCCACCTGCTGTCCAACAGGAGAACTGTAGTTATCCACCTGCTGTCCAACAGGAGAACTGTAGTTATCCACCTGCTGTCCCTACAGGAGAACTGTAGTTATCCACCTGCTGTCCCTACAGGAGAACTGTAGTTATCCACCTGCTGTCCCAACAGGAGAACTGTAGTTATCCACCTGCTGTCCCAACAGGAGAACTGTAGTTATCCACCTGCTGTCCTGTAGTTATCCAGGAGAACTGTAGTTATCCACCTGCTGTCCTACAGGAGAACTGTAGTTATCCACCTGCTGTCCTACAGGAGAACTGTAGTTATCCACCTGCTGTCCCAACAGGAGAACTGTAGTTATCCACCTGCTGTCCCAACAGGAGAACTGTAGTTATCCACCTGCTGTCCCAACAGGAGAACTGTAGTTATCCACCTGCTGTCCTACAGGAGAACTGTAGTTATCCACCTGCTGTCCCAACAGGAGAACTGTAGTTATCCACCTGCTGTCCCTACAGGAGAACTGTAGTTATCCACCTGCTGTCCTACAGGAGAACTGTAGTTATCCACCTGCTGTCCCTACAGGAGAACTGTAGTTATCCACCTGCTGTCCTACAGGAGAACTGTAGTTATCCACCTGCTGTCCTACAGGAGAACTGTAGTTATCCACCTGCTGTCCCAACAGGAGAACTGTAGTTATCCACCTGCTGTCCTACAGGAGTAGTTATCCAACAGGAGAACTGTAGTTATCCACCTGCTGTCCCAACAGGAGAACTGTAGTTATCCACCTGCTGTCCTACAGGAGAACTGTAGTTATCCACCTGCTGCTCCCAACAGGAGAACTGTAGTTATCCACCTGTCCCAACTGTTATCCACCTGCTGTCCCAACAGGAGAACTGTAGTTATCCACCTGCTGTCCCAACAGGAGAACTGTAGTTATCCACCTGCTGTCCCAACAGGAGAACTGTGTTATCCACCCTACAGGAGAACTGTAGTTATCCACCTGCTGTCCTACAGGAGAACTGTAGTTATCCACCTGCTGTCCAACAGGAGGAGATCCACTGTCCCAACAGGAGTGTAGTTATCCACCTGCTGTCCCAACAGGAGAACTGTAGTTATCCACCTGCTGTCCTACAGGAGAACTGTAGTTATCCACCTGCTGTCCTTCAGGAGAACTGTAGTTATCCACCTGCTGTCCTACAGGAGAACTGTAGTTATCCACCTGCTGTCCTACAGGAGAACTGTAGTTATCCACCTGCTGTCCTTCAGGAGAACTGTAGTTATCCACCTGCTGTCCTACAGGAGAACTGTAGTTATCCACCTGCTGTCCTACAGGAGAACTGTAGTTAGCCACCTACTGTCCTACAGGAGAACTGTAGTTATCCACCTACTGTCCTACAGGAGAACTGTAGTTATCCACCTACTGTCCTACAGGAGAACTGTAGTTATCCACCTACTGTCCTACAGGAGAACTGTAGTTATCCACCTACTGTCCTACAGGAGAACTGTAGTTATCCACCTACTGTCCTACAGGAGAACTGTAGTTATCCACCTGCTGTTCCTGTTTTCACTGACACAGCAACAATGTCTACATAACACCGTCTACATAACACCACAACATATGACTTTTGTTATTCCTTGGTGCAGGAAAGCGGGGCCGACGGAACAGTGTTGGCTCCCTGGACAGCACTATGGAAGTAAGTCTGCTAGTCTGGGGGTCAGTGTTGGTCTGCTAGTCTGATATAGAGGGGACAGGAGAAGGGGGAGGTCAGTGTTGGTCTGCTAGTCTGATATAGAAGGGACAGGAGAAGGGGGAGGTCAGTGTTGGTCTGCTAGTCTGATATAGAGGGGACAGGAGAAGGGGGGGTCAGTGTTGGTCTGCTAGTCTGATATAGAGGGGACAGGAGAAGGGGGGGGTCAGTGCTGGTCTGCTAGTCTTATATAGAGGGGACAGGAGAAGGGGGGGGTCAGTGTTGGTCTGCTAGTCTGATATAGAGGGGACAGGAGAAGGGGGGAGTCAGTGTTGGTCTGCTAGTCTGATATAGAGGGGACAGGAGAAGGGGGAGTCAGTGTTGGTCTGCTAGAAGGGGGGGTGTTCCTGCAATATGGCATGATGCTTCTGGATGTTTTCAATACCCTGCATGGTACTATTCACTACTGCTTGATATCGTGGTGGATTGAAAGGGCCTTACATGCATGTGTTTGCCTCACCAGTTGCTGATGGCAGTAACATAGACATGTCCTTTAAGCTGTTAACTTTATTGGTGTTATTTAGCATCTGTTGTCAGTGTCGGAGGTGTGTGTTCTGTCCTTATAATGATGAAATAAAAACAGCACTTTACTGACCTCCCCTCTGTCTCTCTCTCCTCTCTCACCTCTCTCTCCTCCTCTCTCTCCTCTCTCCCTCCTCCTCTCTGTCTCCTCTCTCTCCTCTCTCCCTCCTCTCTCTCCTCTCTCCCTCCCTCCCCTCTGTCTCTCTCTCCTCTCTCTCCTCTCTCCCTCCTCCCCTCTGTCTCCCCTCTCTCCTCTTTCCCTCCCCTCCGTCTCTCTTTCCTCTCTCTCCTCTCTCCTCCTCTCTGTCTCCTCTCTCTCCTCTCTCCCTCCTCCCCTCTGTCTCTCTCTTCCCCTCCTCTCTTTCTCTCCTCATCTCTCATCTCTCTCTTCCTATCCTTCTCTGGTCAGGGCTCCATCATTAACAGTCCCAGGACTCATCAGCGCCCCCACATGGCTGGGGGTGTAATGCCACCCGGCTGCTATGACATCCAAGACTACCGGCCTCACCACCCCATCCTGAGCCCCGGGACGGGAGTGGGGGGTGGGCCGGGGCTAAATCACAATACCGCTACTGGGACGACGGCACTGGGTCCCAGCAGTGGAGACCGAGGGGGGACGGGAGCCCTGGGGAGCGGGTCTGGAGGGGGAGGGGGCAGTGGAGGCTCCTTCCTTGGTTCCCTGTTCGGGAGCAAGCGCTCCAACACCAAGCCCCCTGGTCCTCTCCCCTCTCTCCCCCCTCTCCTCCCACCTGGGCTGCCACACTACCCTGCACCTGTCCCCCGCCCACCACCGGCGGCCCGCCCCCACACTCCCCCTCCGCCCTCAGCAACTCCGACCCAGGAGGGCCCTCCAAGATCCAGGCCCTGCACGCCCAGTACTGCCACAACAGTACCGCAGTGCAGCAGCCTCCTCCATCCTACTACCATCATCACCACCGCTACCACACCCAGACAGGGGCCGCTCCCAGCCAGCCCTCCTCCACCGCCCAGGGGGCCCCTGGGCCTCATACCATCCACAGGGGCCCCCTGGTTGGGGTCCCCAAGCGGCCGGGCCCCAGTCCTGCTCCCTCCCAGCTGCAGCAGCATGGTGTACAGGGTCAGGGGGGGTTCTATACCAACATGGGGGTTTCTATGGGGGTAGGCTGCCCCCCTCCACCCCTTTCTCCACATTCTCCTCACTCCCCGGGGCCCCCGACCCTCTACCACACACACTTCACTCACGGTCGAGGAGGAGGAGGAGGTGCCAAGCTCCCTCTTACTCTCTCGCGCTCGCAGCCCCACCCTCACGCCCACAACCATGTCCCTCATCTTACCGCTCATTCCCACAACCACAGCCCCCATCCCGGCCTTTCTCTCAGCCCCCATCTCGCCCAACACCCTCAGCACCAGACTCACTTCATCTTTGCCGCCCCGCCCCCACAGACCCCTTCCGCCCGGCACGTTCCACAGGCCGACACCCACAGCCACGCCCAGTACCTCCCGCTCTCCTCCATACCCCCTCCCCTCCACACTCCCCTTTACCCCCCTTCTTCCCCTCACACCCCGCTTACCCCTCTCTCCCCCTACACCCTCCAGCTCCAGCCGCCCAGCCAGCCGCCCAGCCACCCACCCCAGCTCCAGGGAGGGCAGCAGGGGTCTGGCGGGGGCAACAGCAGCACGGGGTCGGGCAGCACCACCAGCTCCAAGTCCAAGCCTATCAACCGCATCAGCACGGTGGTGTGAGTGTCAGGAGACGCAACAACCCTCCCAGACACCAGGGGGCACCGCTCGTCAGACTGAGGTCGTCAGACCAGGACAACTACAGGTTTAAGAGGGGCCACGTCCAGGTCATCCAATATGGCCGCCAGCGCTCTGGGAGAGGCAGGAAGAGGTGGGACTTGCTCAGGCTGTGTTACTTCCACCTCCGGTTTCCTCACAGATTCACATTCAGCTAGAGAGGAAGAGGAAGATACTAACTCACTGAAGAGGAAGATACTAACTCACTGAAGAGGAAGATACTAACTCACTGAAGAGGTAGAGAGGAAGAGGAAGATACTAACTCACTGAAGAGGTAGAGAGGAAGAGGAAGATACTAACTCACTGAAGAGGAAGATACTAACTCACTGAAGAGGAAGAGGAAGATACTAACTCACTGAAGAGGAAGATACTAACTCACTGAAGAGGTAGAGAGGAAGAGGAAGATACTAACTCACTGAAGAGGAAGAGAGGAAGAGGAAGATACTAACTCACTGAAGAGGAAGAGAGGAAGAGGAAGATACTAACTCACTGAAGAGGTAGAGAGGAAGAGGAAGATACTAACTCACTGAAGAGGAAGAGGAAGATACTAACTCACTGAAGAGGAAGAGAGGAAGAGGAAGATACTAACTCACTGAAGAGGAAGAGAGGAAGAGGAAGATGCTAACTCACTGAAGAGGAAGATACTAACTCACTGAAGAGGAAGAGGAAGATACTAACTCACTGAAGAGGAAGATACTAACTCACTGAAGAGGAAGAGAGGAAGAGGAAGATACTAACTCACTGAAGAGGAAGATACTAACTCACTGAAGAGGAAGAGGAAGATACTAACTCACTGAAGAGGAAGATACTAACTCACTGAAGAGGAAGAGAGGAAGAGGAAGATACTAACTCACTGAAGAGGAAGAGAGGAAGATGCTAACTCACTGAAGAGGAAGATACTAACTCACTGAAGAGGTAGAGAGGAAGAGGAAGATACTAACTCACTGAAGAGGTAGAGAGGAAGAGGAAGATACTAACTCACTGAAGAGGAAGAGGAAGATACTAACTCACTGAAGAGGAAGATACTAACTCACTGAAGAGGTAGAGAGGAAGAGGAAGATACTAACTCACTGAAGAGGTAGAGAGGAAGAGGAAGATACTAACTCACTGAAGAGGTAGAGAGGAAGAGGAAGATACTAACTCACTGAAGAGGAAGAGAGGAAGAGGAAGATGCTAACTCACTGAAGAGGAAGATACTAACTCACTGAAGAGGTAGAGAGGAAGAGGAAGATACTAACTCACTGAAGAGGAAGAGAAAGATACTAACTCACTGAAGAGGAAGAGGAAGATACTAACTCACTGAAGAGGAAGAGGAAGATACTAACTCACTGAAGAGGAAGAGGAAGATACTAACTCACTGAAGAGGAAGATACTAACTCACTGAAGAGGAAGAGGAAGATACTAACTCACTGAAGAGGAAGAGAGGAAGAGGAAGATACTAACTCACTGAAGAGGAAGAGAGGAAGAGGAAGATACTAACTCACTGAAGAGGAAGATACTAACTCACTGAAGAGGAAGAGAGAAAGAGGAAGATACTAACTCACTGAAAGCCTGACTCGCTCTCCAGACTCAGAGACTAGAGGAAGAGGAAGACACACAAAAAATGACATTCAGTGACTCATGGACAGTATAGAGGTTGATAGTTATAAAGACATTCAGTGACTCATGGACAGTATAGAGGTTGATAGTTATAAAGACATTCAGTGACTCATGGACAGTATAGAGGTTGATAGTTGTAAAGACATTCAGTGACTCTGGACAGTATAGAGGTTGATAGTTATAAAGACATTCAGTGACTCATGGACAGTATAGAGGTTGATAGTTATAAAGACATTCAGTGACTCATGGACAGTATAGAGGTTGATAGTTATAAAGACATTCAGTGACTCATGGACAGTATAGAGGTTGATAGTTATAAAGACATTCAGTGACTCATGGACAGTATAGAGGTTGATAGTTGTAAAGACATTCAGTGACTCATGGACAGTATAGAGGTTGATAGTTATAAAGACATTCAGTGACTCATGGACAGTATAGAGGTTGATAGTTGTAAAGACATTCAGTGACTCATGGACAGTATAGAGGTTGATAGTTATAAAGACATTCAGTGACTCATGGACAGTATAGAGGTTGATAGTTGTAAAGACATTCAGTGACTCATGGACAGTATAGAGGTTGATAGTTATAAAGACATTCAGTGACTCATGGACAGTATAGAGGTTGATAGTTATAAAGACATTCAGTGACTCATGGACAGTATAGAGGTTGATAGTTATAAAGACATTCAGTGACTCATGGACAGTATAGAGGTTGATAGTTATAAAGACATTCAGTGACTCATGGACAGTATAGAGGTTGATAGTTGTAAAGACATTCAGTGACTCATGGACAGTATAGAGGTTGATAGTTATAAAGACATTCAGTGACTCATGGACAGTATAGAGGTTGATAGTTATAAAGACATTCAGTGACTCATGGACAGTATAGAGGTTGATAGTTATAAAGACATTCAGTGACTCATGGACAGTATAGAGGTTGATAGTTATAAAGACATTCAGTGACTCATGGACAGTATAGAGGTTGATAGTTATAAAGACATTCAGTGACTCATGGACAGTATAGAGGTTGATAGTTATAAAGACATTCAGTGACTCATGGACAGTATAGAGGTTGATAGTTATAAAGACATTCAGTGACTCATGGACAGTATAGAGGTTGATAGTTATAAAGACATTCAGTGACTCATGGACAGTATAGAGGTTGATAGTTATAAAGACATTCAGTGACTCATGGACAGTATAGAGGTTGATAGTTATAAAGACATTCAGTGACTCATGGACAGTATAGAGGTTGATAGTTATAAAGACATTCAGTGACTCATGGACAGTATAGAGGTTGATACTTGACATAAGAAGAAGGAACGAGAGATAGTGAGTTGAGTGTGCTGCTGAAGAGGAAGTGGTTTTCTGTGTCTTTGTGTGGCATGTATGTACGTGTGACCTCATGGTACAGTGAGCTCCCAAAAGTATTGGGACAGTGACACGTGTAGTTTTTTTGGGGGCTCTTTTGTACTCCAGCAGGTTTTGAAATTAT
Source organism: Oncorhynchus tshawytscha (assembly GCF_018296145.1). Taxonomy (NCBI): domain Eukaryota; kingdom Metazoa; phylum Chordata; class Actinopteri; order Salmoniformes; family Salmonidae; genus Oncorhynchus; species Oncorhynchus tshawytscha. The sequence goes on from NC_056450.1 coordinate 44,419,511, forward strand.
ACATGTGACTGTGAGGTTAATGTGCAGACTGTCAGCTTTAATTGGAGTGTATTCTCAATCATATCGGGTGAACCGTTTAGAAATGACAGCAATTTGTGTATGTAGTCTCCACATTTTAAGAGTATTGGTACAAATTCTCTTATGTGTACTGAAGTTTACTATTTGGTCCTATATTCCTAGCACGCATTGATTACATCAGGCTTGTGACTTTACAAACTTGTTGGATGCATCTGCTGTTTGTTCTGGTTGTGTTCCTGATTATTTTGTGACCAATAGAAATTAATTGTAAATAATGTATTGTGTCACTTTTATGTCACTTTTCACTTTTATTGTAAATAAGAATAGAATATGTTTCTAAACACTTCTACATTAATGTGGATGATACCATGATTATGGATAACTCTGAATGAATCAGGAATAACGATGAGTGTGAAAGTTACAAACGCACGAATATCATACCCCCAAGGCATGCTAACCTCTCCCCATTACAATAACAGTGGAGGTTAGCATTTTATATCATACCTCCAAGACATGCTAACCTCCCCACATTACAATAACAGGGGAGGTTAGCATTTTATATCATACCTCCAAGACATGCTAACCTCCCCACATTACAATAACAGGGGAGGTTAGCATTTTATATCATAACCCCAAGACATGCTAACCTCTCACCATTACAATAACAGGGGAGGTTAGCATTTTATATCATAACCCCAAGACATGCTAACCTCTCACCATTACAATAACAGGGGAGGTTAGCATGAGTTGGGGGTCCCTCCCACCATAATTTATGCCTCTGTAACTTTCTTACTCATCATTATTCATGATTAATTCAGGATTATCCATAATCATGGTAGCATCCACGTGAATGAAATAGTGTTTGGAAACATTGCACTTTGACCTCATAGTGACTGTATGATTTCAAATCCAAAGTGCTGGAGGACTATAAGTGTTACATCATAAACACTCCCCAATCACATGGGACATCAACAGGTGAAATGTCTTGTAGTCCTATCAAATGGAGGACTATACATGTTACATCATAAACACTCCCCAATCACTTGGGACATCAACAGGTGAAATGTCTTGTAGTCCTATCAAATGGAGGACTATACGTGTTACATCATAAACACTCCCCAATCACTTGGGACAACAACAGGTGAAATGTCTTGTAGTCCTATCAAATGGAGGACTATAAGTGTTACATCATAAACACTCCCCAATCACATGGGACAACAACAGGTGAAATGTCTTGTAGTCCTATCAAATATTTGTCAATGATTTTCTTTGAATATACTGTATATTTGGTACAGTGGAATGAGCCAACCATTCCAGTATAGAATATGAAAATATCTTGGGGCTTCTGTCCCAACCATTCCAGTATAGAAAATGAAAATATCTTGGGGCTTCTGTCCCAACCATTCCAGTATAGAATATGAAAATATCTTGGGGCTTCTGTCCCAACCATTCCAGTACAGAATAGGAAAATATCTTGGGGCTTCTGTCCCAACCATTCCAGTATAGAATATGAAAATATCTTGGGGCTTCTGTCCCAACCATTCCAGTATAGAATATGAAAATATCTTGGGGCTTCTGTCCCAACCATTCCAGTATAGAATATTAAAATATCTTGGGGCTTTACACTCCCATGATTAGCATTAGGTTTACACACCCACGATTAGCATTAGGTTTGCACTCCCACGATTAGCATTAGGTTTACACACCCACAATTAGCATTAGGTTTACACTCCCACGATTAACATTAGGTTTACACTCCCATGATTAGCATTAGGTTTACACACCCATGAATAGCATAAGGTTTACACACCCACGATTAGCATTAGGTTTACACACGATTTAGTAATGATAGAAAGCATGTTTCCCTATTTAGATTTCTTGTTTACACAAAAAAAACATGTGTACTGTAAAGTATATTAGTTTAGTATTTGCAAAAAAAAATTACCAGCGCAACTCCCTCAATACTTTCAGGAATTCTAATAAAACAATTTATGCAGTCATTGAGCATTTTATATGTTCTTTCAAGTCATTATCACTTACTGCCACGGAAATATGATTTTTACAATTCACCCAAGATAAAGTACAAATATAGAGAAAATCTGTCCTACTGAAAATACTGGTATGCTTGTACTTGAACTAACACTTTCTGGTCACTGTGTAAAACGGGTACACTTACAAATATATATATATTTGGATGGAGCAAAAAAAACATAACAAAATATAGGCGTTCCCAGGCCATCCTCTTAGACACATCAGCATTCCCAGGTCATCCTCTTAGACACATCAGCATTCCCAGGTCATCCTCTTAGACACATCAGCATTCCCAGGTCATCCTCTTAGACACATCAGCATTCCCAGGCCATCCTCTTAGACACATCAGCATTCCCAGGTCATCCTCTTAGACATATCAGCGTCCATAGGTCATCCTCTTAGACATATCAGCATTCCCAGGTCATCCTCGTAGACATATCAGCGTCCATAGGTCATCCTCTTAGACATATCAGCATCCATAGGTCATTATCTTAGACATATCTGCGTTCCCAGGCCATCCTCTTAGACATATCAGCGTTCCCAGGTGATCATCTTAGACATATCTGCATTCCCAGGTCATCCTCTTAGACATATCAGTGTTCCCAGGTCATCCTTCCACTTAGACATATCTGCATTCCTTGGGCATCCTCTTATACATATCTGCATTCCAAGTCATCAGCCCAGACATATCAGTGTTCCCAGGTCATCCTCGTAGACATATCTCTGTTCCCATGTCATCAATCCTGTAAGACATATCATAATTCCCAGGTCATCAACTTAGACATATCAGCGTTCCCAGGTCATCCTCTTAGACATTTCTGCGTTCCAAGTCATCAGCTCAGACATATCAGTGTTCCCAGGTCATTCTTCCTCTTAGACATATCAGTGTTCCCAGGTCATCCTCTTAGACATATCAGCGTCCATAGGTCATCCTCTTAGACATATCAGCGTCCCTAGGTCATCCTCTTAGACATATCAGCATCCCTAGGTCATCCTCTTAGACATATCAGCATCCATAGGTCATCCTCTTAGACATATCAGCGTCCCTAGGTCATCCTCTTAGACATATCAGCATCCCTAGGTCATCCTCTTAGACATATCAGCATCCCTAGGTCATCCTCTTAGACATATCAGCATCCCTAGGTCATCCACTCAGACATATCTGTGTTCCCAGGTCATCCTCTCAGACATATCTGTGTTCCCAGGTCATTCATCCTCTTAGTCATATCAGCATTCCCAAGTCATACACTTAAACAAATCAGCGTTCGCAGGTCATCCATCCTCTCAGGCATATCAGCATTCCCAGGTCATCCTCTTAGACATATCAGCATTTCCAGGTCATCGTCATAGATATATCTGCATTCCCAGGTCATTCATCCTCTCAGGCATATCAGAGTTCCCATGTCATCTTCTTAGACATTTCAGAGTTCCCAGGTCATCTTCTTAGACATTTCAGAGTTCCCAGGTCATCTTCTTAGACATTTCAGAGTTCCCAGGTCATCTTCTTAGACATTTCAGAGTTCCCAGGTCATCATCTCAGACATATCAGCGTTCCCAGGTCTTCATCTTAGACATATCTGCATTCCTTGGGCATCCTCTTAGACATATCAGCATTCCCAGGTCATCCTCTTAGACATATCAGTGTTCCCAGGTCATCCTTCCTCTTAGACATATCAGTGTTCCCAGATCATCCTCTAAGACATACCAGCATTCCCAGGTCATCCTCTATGACATATCAGTATTCCCAGGTCATCCTCCTTGACATACCTGCATTCCTTGGACATCCTCTTAGACATTTCTGCGTTCCAAGTCATCAGCTCAGACATATCAGTGTTCCCAGGTCATCCTTCCTCTTAGACATATCAGTGTTCCCAGGTCATCCTCTTAGACATATCAGTGTTCCCAGGTTATCCTCTTAGACATATCAGTGTTCCCAGGTTATCCTCTTAGACATATCAGTGTTCCCAGGTCATCCTTGTAGACATATCAGTGTTCCCAGGTCATCCCCGTAGATGTATCAGCGTTCCCAGGTCATCCACTTAGACATATCTGCATTCCTTGGGCATCCTATTAGACATATCTGCGTTCCAAGTCATCAGCTCAGACATATCAGTGTTCCCAGGTCATCCTCGTAGACATATCTCTGTTCCCATGTCATCAATCCTGTAAGACATATCATAATTCCCCGGTCATCAACTTAGACATTTCTGCGTTCCAAGTCATCAGCTCAGACATATCAGTGTTCCCAGTTCATCCTTCCTCTTAGACATATCAGTGTTCCCAGGACATCCTCTAAGATATATCAGCGTTCCCAGGTCATCCTCTTAGACATATCAGTGTTCCCAGGACATCCTCTAAGACATATCAGCATTCCCAGGTCATCCTCTCAGACATATCATCATTCCCAGGTCATCCTCTCAGACATATCAGCATTCCCAGGTCATCCTCTCAGACATATCAGCATTCCCAGGTCATCCTCTCAGACATATCAGCGTCCCTAGGTCATCCTCTCAGACATATCTGCGTTCCCAGGTCATCAGCTCAGACATATCAGTGTTCCCAGGTCATCAATCCTGTAAGACATATCATAATTCCCAGGTCATCAACTTAGACATATCTGCCTTCCCAGGTCATTTCCCTCTCAGACATATCAGCGATCCCAGGTCATCCTCTCAGACATATCAGGGTTCCCAGGTCATCCTCTTAGACATATCAGCATTCCCGGGTCATCCTCTTAGACATATCAGCGTTCCCAGGTCATCCTCTCAGACATATCAGCGTTCCCAGGTCTTCATCTTAGACATATCTGCATTCCTTGGGCATCCTCTTAGACATATCAGCATTCCCAGGTCATCCTCTTAGACATATCAGTGTTCCCAGGTCATCCTTCCTCTTAGACATATCAGTGTTCCCAGATCATCCTCTAAGACATACCAGCATTCCCAGGTCATCCTCTATGACATATCAGTATTCCCAGGTCATCCTCCTTGACATACCTGCATTCCTTGGACATCCTCTTAGACATTTCTGCGTTCCAAGTCATCAGCTCAGACATATCAGTGTTCCCAGGTCATCCTTCCTCTTAGACATATCAGTGTTCCCAGGTCATCCTCTTAGACATATCAGTGTTCCCAGGTTATCCTCTTAGACATATCAGTGTTCCCAGGTTATCCTCTTAGACATATCAGTGTTCCCAGGTCATCCTTGTAGACATATCAGTGTTCCCAGGTCATCCCCGTAGATGTATCAGCGTTCCCAGGTCATCCACTTAGACATATCTGCATTCCTTGGGCATCCTATTAGACATATCTGCGTTCCAAGTCATCAGCTCAGACATATCAGTGTTCCCAGGTCATCCTCGTAGACATATCTCTGTTCCCATGTCATCAATCCTGTAAGACATATCATAATTCCCCGGTCATCAACTTAGACATTTCTGCGTTCCAAGTCATCAGCTCAGACATATCAGTGTTCCCAGTTCATCCTTCCTCTTAGACATATCAGTGTTCCCAGGACATCCTCTAAGATATATCAGCGTTCCCAGGTCATCCTCTTAGACATATCAGTGTTCCCAGGACATCCTCTAAGACATATCAGCATTCCCAGGTCATCCTCTCAGACATATCATCATTCCCAGGTCATCCTCTCAGACATATCAGCATTCCCAGGTCATCCTCTCAGACATATCAGCATTCCCAGGTCATCCTCTCAGACATATCAGCGTCCCTAGGTCATCCTCTCAGACATATCTGCGTTCCCAGGTCATCAGCTCAGACATATCAGTGTTCCCAGGTCATCAATCCTGTAAGACATATCATAATTCCCAGGTCATCAACTTAGACATATCTGCCTTCCCAGGTCATTTCCCTCTCAGACATATCAGCGATCCCAGGTCATCCTCTCAGACATATCAGGGTTCCCAGGTCATCCTCTTAGACATATCAGCATTCCCGGTCATCCTCTTAGACATATCAGCGTTCCCAGGTCATCCTCTCAGACATATCAGCGTTCCCAGGTCATCCTCTTAGACATACCAGCGTTCCCAGGTCATCCTCTTAGACATATCAGCGTTCCCAGGTCATCCTCTCAGACATATCAGCATTCCCAGGTCATCCTCTCAGACATATCAGCATCCCTAGGTCATCCTCTCAGACATATCTGCGTTCCCAGGTCATCATCTCAGACATATCAGCGTTCCCAGGTCTTCATCTTAGACATATCTGCATTCCTTGGGCATCCTCTTAGACATATCAGCATTCCCAGGTCATCCTCTTAGACATATCAGTGTTCCCAGGTCATCCTTCCTCTTAGACATATCAGTGTTCCCAGATCATCCTCTAAGACATACCAGCATTCCCAGGTCATCCTCTATGACATATCAGTATTCCCAGGTCATCCTCCTTGACATACCTGCATTCCTTGGACATCCTCTTAGACATTTCTGCGTTCCAAGTCATCAGCTCAGACATATCAGTGTTCCCAGGTCTTCCTTCCTCTTAGACATATCAGTGTTCCCAGGTCATCCTCTTAGACATATCAGTGTTCCCAGGTTATCCTCTTAGACATATCAGTGTTCCCAGGTTATCCTCTTAGACATATCAGTGTTCCCAGGTCATCCTTGTAGACATATCAGTGTTCCCAGGTCATCCCCGTAGATGTATCAGCGTTCCCAGGTCATCCACTTAGACATATCTGCATTCCTTGGGCATCCTATTAGACATATCTGCGTTCCAAGTCATCAGCTCAGACATATCAGTGTTCCCAGGTCATCCTCGTAGACATATCTCTGTTCCCATGTCATCAATCCTGTAAGACATATCATAATTCCCCGGTCATCAACTTAGACATTTCTGCGTTCCAAGTCATCAGCTCAGACATATCAGTGTTCCCAGTTCATCCTTCCTCTTAGACATATCAGTGTTCCCAGGACATCCTCTAAGATATATCAGCGTTCCCAGGTCATCCTCTTAGACATATCAGTGTTCCCAGGACATCCTCTAAGACATATCAGCATTCCCAGGTCATCCTCTCAGACATATCATCATTCCCAGGTCATCCTCTCAGACATATCAGCATTCCCAGGTCATCCTCTCAGACATATCAGCATTCCCAGGTCATCCTCTCAGACATATCAGCGTCCCTAGGTCATCCTCTCAGACATATCTGCGTTCCCAGGTCATCAGCTCAGACATATCAGTGTTCCCAGGTCATCAATCCTGTAAGACATATCATAATTCCCAGGTCATCAACTTAGACATATCTGCCTTCCCAGGTCATTTCCCTCTCAGACATATCAGCGATCCCAGGTCATCCTCTCAGACATATCAGGGTTCCCAGGTCATCCTCTTAGACATATCAGCATTCCCGGGTCATCCTCTTAGACATATCAGCGTTCCCAGGTCATCCTCTCAGACATATCAGCGTTCCCAGGTCATCCTCTTAGACATACCAGCGTTCCCAGGTCATCCTCTTAGACATATCAGCGTTCCCAGGTCATCCTCTCAGACATATCAGCATTCCCAGGTCATCCTCTCAGACATATCAGCATCCCTAGGTCATCCTCTCAGACATATCTGCGTTCCCAGGTCATCCTCTTAGACATTGATGGTACTTGAGAGGAATGAATTTACATGGTTGAGGACAGAATTGTTGGGATTAAACTACAATGACAATGAAGATTCCTACTGATGCTACTTTTGCTATTGTTGGTGTGGTGTAACAGCTACTACTATTACTGTTAACAATTGTTTTGGGCTGTTTGTACTACTGTTTGAATCAAATCAAATGTATTTACAAAGCCCTTCTTACATCAGCTGATATCTCAAAGTGCTGTACAGAAACCCAGCCTAAAACCCCAAACAGCAAGCAATGCAGGTGTAGCAGCACGGTGGCTAGGAAAAACTCCCTAGAAAGGCCAAAACCTAGGAAGAAACCTAGAGAGGAACCAGGCTATGAAGGGTGACCAGTCCTCTTCTGGCTGTGCCGGGTGGAGATTAGAAACCCAGAGAGGAACCAGGCTATGTGGGGTGGCCAGTCCTCTTCTGGCTGTGCTGGGTGGAGATTAGAACAGAACATGGCCAAGATGATCAAATGCGCCAAGATGATTGAAGATGCGACTGTTTGTTTATTTTGTGTGGGGCGAGCCATTGGAACTGCAGTACTATGGACGTCTGGTTTGATCTAACAGTTACTAACTTTGCTAACAATCGCTAACACACGGTTGGTCTTTACGGACTTTTAAGATAACTGGACTAACGAAGTACACACCTTTGTATACAGGATCAGAACACACACCGGCTTTATCAAAAGGTTTTGCAAAAACAGTGCCTCTCCTCCAATCCTGCCTCACCACCCCCAGTTCGTACTCCACCATGGCTCCTCCCCTTCTAACTCCCCCACACCACCACTCAGGATTTACCGCTTTCTGATTGGCTGGCCCAGGGCTGACGGACAGAGACTCAGCCTGTGTACTAGGTCATGTAATTCCCAATGCTCTGTGTGTTGCTTCGACCGGTTCTTCCTCTGATGCTCCATATTATCAACCAGACTTAGCAGGGGCCATTTCCATTCTTACCCCTGTGTACTTTAATTCATCCGTCGTGTCCCCTCTGCTCGCCAGATGATGTCATGATCTGTGGGGGAGGGGGGGGGTACGTAAGATACAGGAAGGAGAAGTAGGCCGTTGTAAATGAAATGTCTTCATGACGTTATTGTGATCTCTGTTAGCATGTGTCAGCACTTTTATTGAATGGACTGTATTATAAACATGAATGTCTAGCGATGTAAGGGAAGGGAAAAGGTCCTTGTAAAATTGTCAGGACATTAGGACGTGTACGTGTGCATCAGCGTTATTTTAACAAACATTTTATGGCTGTATATACATACTGTAGGTATTTTTGTTTAAATTAAAATGCAGCGATATGAAAACGTGAATATTTAATTGCTCTTATAATATAAAACATGTTCTTGCTGTTGGAAAGATTGTGTGTTTTTATTCAGGTCTGAAACTGTGGAACAACTTACTGTAACCCTGGAATCTATATTATGGGTGTGGAACAACTTACTGTAACCCTGGAATCTATATTATGGGTGTGGAACAACTTAACCCTGGAATCTATATTATGGGTGTGGAACAACTTAACCCTGGAATCTATATTATGGGTGTGGAACAACTTAACCATAGAATCTATATTATGGGTGTAGAACAACTTAACCCTGGAATCTATATTATGGGTGTAGAACAACTTAACCCTGGAATCTATATTATGGGTGTGGAACAACGTAACCATAGAATCTATATTATGGGTGTAGAACAACTTAACCATAGAATCTATATTATGGGTGTAGAACAACTTAACCATAGAATCTATATTATGGGTGTAGAACAACTTAACCATGGAATCTATATTATGGGTGTAGAACAACTTAACCCTATATTATGGGTGTAGAATCTATATTATGGGTGTAGAACAACTTAACCCTGGAATCTATATTATGGGTGTAGAACAACTTAACCCTGGAATCTATATTATGGGTGTAGAACAACTTAACCCTGGAATCTATATTATGGGTGTAGAACAACTTAACCCTGGAATCTATATTATGGGTGTAGAACAACTTAACCCTGGAATCTATATTATGGGTGTAGAACAACTTAACCATAGAATCTATATTATGGGTGTAGAACAACTTAACCCTGGAATCTATATTATGGGTGTAGAACAACTTAACCCTGGAATCTATATTATGGGTGTAGAACAACTTAACCATAGAATCTATATTATGGGTGTAGAACAACTTAACCCTGGAATCTATATTATGGGTGTAGAACAACTTAACCCTGGAATCTATATTATGGGTGTAGAACAACTTAACCCTGGAATCTATATTATGGGTGTAGAACAACTTAACCCTGGAATCTATATTATGGGTGTAGAACAACTTAACCCTGGAATCTATATTATGGGTGTAGAACAACTTAACCCTGGAATCTATATTATGGGTGTAGAACAACTTAACCCTGGAATCTATATTATGGGTGTAGAACAACTTAACCCTGGAATCTATATTATGGGTGTAGAACAACTTAACCCTGGAATCTATATTATGGGTGTAGAACAACTTAACCCTGGAATCCACATTGAACAAAAATATCAATGAAACATGTAAAATGTTGTTTACATATTTTATGATCTGATATAAAATATCTCAGAAATTATCCATATTACAGTAGGGGCTCTAATCAATCTGGATCACTGAAGTGACCCTCATTACAGTAGGGGCTCTAATCAATCTGGATCACTGAAGTGACCCTCATTACAGTAGGGGCTCTAATCAATCTGGATCACTGAAGTGACCCTCATTACAGTAGGGGCTCTAATCAATCTGGATCACTGAAGTGACCCTCATTACAGTAGGGGCTCTAATCAATCTGGATCACTGAAGTGACCCTCATTACAGTAGGGGCTCTAATCAATCTGGATCACTGAAGTGACCCTCATTACAGTAGGGGCTCTAATCAATCTGGATCACTGAAGTGACCCTCATTACAGTAGGGGCTCTAATCAATCTGGATCACTGAAGTGACCCTCATTACAGTAGGGGCTCTAATCAATCTGGATCACTGAAGTGACCCTCATCTTCACAGTAGGGGCTCTAATCAATCTGGATCACTGAAGTGACCCTCATTACAGTAGGGGCTCTAATCAATCTGGATCACTGAAGTGACCCTCATTACAGTAGGGGCTCTAATCAATCTGGATCACTGAAGTGACCCTCATTACAGTAGGGGCTCTAATCAATCTGGATCACTGAAGTGACCCTCATTACAGTAGGGGCTCTAATCAATCTGGATCACTGAAGTGACCCTCATTACAGTAGGGGCTCTAATCAATCTGGATCACTGAAGTGACCCTCATTACAGTAGGGGCTCTAATCAATCTGGATCACTGAAGTGACCCTCATTACAGTAGGGGCTCTAATCAATCTGGATCACTGAAGTGACCCTCATTACAGTAGGGGCTCTAATCAATCTGGATCACTGAAGTGACCCTCATTACAGTAGGGGCTCTAATCAATCTGGATCACTGAAGTGACCCTCATTACAGTAGGGGCTCTAATCAATCTGGATCACTGAAGTGACCCTCATTACAGTAGGGGCTCTAATCAATCTGGATCACTGAAGTGACCCTCATTACAGTAGGGGCTCTAATCAATCTGGATCACTGAAGTGACCCTCATTACAGTAGGGGCTCTAATCAATCTGGATCACTGAAGTGACCCTCATTACAGTAGGGGCTCTAATCAATCTGGATCACTGAAGTGACCCTCATTACAGTAGGGGCTCTAATCAATCTGGATCACTGAAGTGACCCTCATTACAGTAGGGGCTCTAATCAATCTGGATCACTGAAGTGACCCTCATTACAGTAGGGGCTCTAATCAATCTGGATCACTGAAGTGACCCTCATTACAGTAGGGGCTCTAATCAATCTGGATCACTGAAGTGACCCTCATTACAGTAGGGGCTCTAATCAATCTGGATCACTGAAGTGACCCTCATTACAGTAGGGGCTCTAATCAATCTGGATGACTGAAGTGACCCTCATTACAGTAGGGGCTCTAATCAATCTGGACTGAAGTGACCCTCATTACAGTAGGGGCTCTAATCAATCTGGATGACTGAAGTGACCCTCATTACAGTAGGGGCTCTAATCAATCTGGATCACTGAAGTGACCCTCATTACAGTAGGGGCTCTAATCAATCTGGATCACTGAAGTGACCCTCATTACAGTAGGGGCTCTAATCAATCTGGATGACTGAAGTGACCCTCATTACAGTAGGGGCTCTAATCAATCTGGATCACTGAAGTGACCCTCATTACAGTAGGGGCTCTAATCAATCTGGATCACTGAAGTGACCCTCATTACAGTAGGGGCTCTAATCAATCTGGATCACTGAAGTGACCCTCATTACAGTAGGGGCTCTAATCAATCTGGATCACTGAAGTGACCCTCATTACAGTAGGGGCTCTAATCAATCTGGATGACTGAAGTGACCCTCATTACAGTAGGGGCTCTAATCAATCTGGATCACTGAAGTGACCCTCATTACAGTAGGGGCTCTAATCAATCTGGATGACTGAAGTGACCCTCATTACAGTAGGGGCTCTAATCAATCTGGATCACTGAAGTGACCCTCATTACAGTAGGGGCTCTAATCAATCTGGATCACTGAAGTGACCCTCATTACAGTAAAGGGGCTCTAATCAATCTGGATCACTGAAGTGACCCTCATTACAGTCAGCTGGGGCTCTAATCAATCTGGATCACTGAAGTGACCCTCATTACAGTAGGGGCTCTAATCAATCTGGATCACTGAAGTGTCCCTCATTACAGTAGGGGCTCTAATCAATCTGGATCACTGAAGTGACCCTCATTACAGTCAGCTGGGGTTCTAATCAATCTGGATCACTGATCAGCTGACCCTCATTACAGTAGCTGGGGCTCTAATCAATCTGGATCACTGAAGTGACCCTCATTACAGTAGGGGCTCTAATCAATCTGGATCACTGAAGTGACCCTCATTACAGTAGGGGCTCTAATCAATCTGGATCACTGAAGTGACCCTCATTACAGTAGGGGCTCTAATCAATCTGGATCACTGAAGTGACCCTCATTACAGTAGGGGCTCTAATCAATCTGGATCACTGAAGGGTTGCAGATTGCGCCATAAAAATGTAGAGTTAATATCCGATTGAGCCGACTTATGCCGGGTATACCGTGAATACTGTCTATGCTAATGTGAGAACGTTGCCTTTAAATTACAATCGCGCTGTAACGCTGAACTTCTGCCGTACGGATTGAATAGATCCATTAACACAACAACAACAACAAAACAATGTTATAAATGAAATACTTTGTTTGTAGCCGAAAAATATAAAGGAAATTCAAAAGCTTATTTGACCTATGAAGATTTTCAACATCAGCAGCTGGTCTGCTGCTACGGTAATGTAGCTGGACTGATCAGCTGGTCTGCTGCTACGGTAATGTAGTTGGACTGATCAGCTGGTCTGCTGCTACGGTAATGTAGTTGGACTGATCAGCTGGTCTGCTGCTACGGTAATGTAGTTGGACTGATCAGCTGGTCTGCTGCTACGGTAATGTAGCTGGACTGATCAGCTGGTCTGCTGCTACGGTAATGTAGCTGGACTGATCAGCTGGTCTGCTGCTACGGTAATGTAGCTGGACTGATCAGCTGGTCTGCTGCTACGGTAATGTAGCTTGACTGATCAGCTGGTCTGCTGCTACGGTAATGTAGCTGGACTGATCAGCTGGTCTGCTGCTACGGTAATGTAGCTGGACTGTTGACCGGGGTAGGAGTAGCCAGGTGGAAACATGGCCAGCCGTAGAAAAATGCTTATTGAAATTCTCAATTATGGTGGATTTATCAGTGGTGACAGTGTTTCCTATCTTCAGTGCAGTGGGCAGCTGGGAGGAGGTGTTCTTATTCTCCATGGACTTTACAGTGTCCCAGAACTTTTTTGAGTTAGTGTTGCAGGAAGCAAATTTCTGCTTGAAAAAGCTAGCCTTGGCTTTTCTAACTGCCTGTGTATAATGGTTTCTAGCTTCCCTGAACAGCTGCATATCACGGGGGCTGTTCGATGCTCATGCAGAACGCCATAGGATGTTTTTGTGGTTTATCTGATTTATTGTTGTTTCTTTTCGGGGTGTGGAGAAAAGTGAGGCTTGGTATCCGTTAATTAAACAGTAATTCAACTTTGTCTGGACTTACTGAGAATGTTATTGTAGTTGAATTCTTCTGTTGGTTATTTCTGTTGCCTGAGTTGCTTTCAACATCATTGCTGCCAGTTTTTAAGCCTTTTGTAAAAAGCTAAGATAGCTGGTAGAGGCAGAAGGGAACAATAATAAAATGTTCTGTTGCGACCTCCAGTTGGCTCCACTTTCCAAGAGGTTTAAAAAAAAGTGTTGTGACATAACGGTTACCTCATTGAAAATGTGAAGTTGATATTTGGCTGTATCCCCGATCCCCAATGAATAAAAATACGTATTTTCAAAGTCCTGAAAGATACGTAAAATACGTATTTTTGAGCACCTAAATGAACCTGATTTTAACGTCCCGGAAAAATATATATATTTTTGTATTGTTTCATGTTGGGGTGGTACGCAATACTTTTCAGATCAGAGTTGTAGAAATTGGACTTGCATTATCTCCTAACAAACAGCAGGTGGCGCGCTACCTCAAAATGCTACTTGTGGCTCGCTTTGACAATAACCAAAGAAGGAGGAACCGGAAGCAACCATTTTCTGCAGATGTTTTGAACCAAAATCGTGCTAAATCAAAACATCTAAATGTGAAATCAAATGTTTTATTTTCTCATGCAGTGGTTGGACATTATTTCTCTACTCTACCCGGTTTTTCTGTAAGTGTCTCGCCCAACGCGATCCCCAGTCATCATGGTAAGTGGAAGAGCATCTCATCATTTTCAGCATCTAGCCATAGGGCATTGTCCATCTTCACAAAGCGGGATGATACGGTGATGTGTGTATGTGTGATTCTGCATCGCAAACCAGGTTTATAATCGTTTTTCTAGTCATGGTCGTTTCATGTTAAAAATTCTGATATACATTAATTCAGTAATTAATTCGTTCAAAGTCAAATGAAAAACAAATCAAAGTTTACACAAGCAGCCCAATTAATTATTGCCAACATTTGTCGAAATATTGGCAAAGAGCTGATTTGATTGGTCAAAATATTATTTTAGTGGAAGATCAGAATTGGGCTGCCAGTGTTACCACCGAGCAACAAGATGAATACAGATTTTAACAATATACTTTTTAATATGGATACCTAAAGCCAAATTCCAATTTCCTTAGTCAATCTATTATCGTTTTTTCTTTACTAAATATTGATTCTTCCTCTCATCTTTGTTGACATAATAAGAATTGAGCTAATTTAGGCTATCATCACCATGGGCAAATACACACACACACATGCACGCACACACACACGCACACACACACACACACACACACACACACACACACACACACACACACACACACACACACACACACACACACACACACACACACACACGCACACACACACTCCGGATGTATCAAATGTTGCTTCTGCTCCTCTACCCCTCAGGACAGTCACAGTGAGGTATCAGACCTCGACCCAGCCCCTGGCCCTGACAGACCTGTAGGACCCATGATGGAGGGGGGAAACGCACCTGTCTACTGTATCTGTCGCAGACCTGACATCAACTGCTTCATGATGTAACTGACTGTCTGTCTGTCTGTGTCCGTCCGTCTCTGTCTGTCTGTCTGTCTGTCTGTCTGTCTGTCTGTCTGTCTGTCTGTCTGTCTGTCTGTCTGTCTGAACGAACGAACGAACGAACGAACGAACGAACAAAGATGACAAACAACAGATGGACGGTGGAACAGGCCTCTCACATATGTGTTTCCGCTGTCTCTGTCTCTGCAGTGGTTGTGACTGCTGTAACGAGTGGTTTCATGGTGACTGCATCGGCATATCAGAGAAGGCAGCTAAAGTCATCCGGGTGTGGTACTGTGAGAAATGTCGTGGTAAGTCTGTCCTCTGTTTTAGTAATGATGATAACCAAACAATGCAGACGTGTCGAGAAAAAGAGACAAACACGAAAACCATGGCACTCCTTTTGTGATCTAAAATGAAACGGCCAATGAAGCAGTCTTAAAGGGATATGTACATCCAATCATTTAAATGAAATAAACCGACTGATTCTTGTGTTGTTATCTAGCCAAAGACGGGACCCTGGAGATAAAGTATCGTCCCAAGAAGACCAAGGAGAAGACAGAGAAGGAGACGGGAGACCAGGGGAAGAAGGAGACGGGAGACCAGGAGAAGAAGGAGACGGGAGACCAGGAGAAGACGGAGAAGGAGACGGGAGACCAGGAGAAGACGGAGAAGGAGACGGGAGACCAGGAGAAGACGGAGACGGGAGACCAGGAGAAGACGGAGACGGGAGACCAGGAGAAGACGGAGAAGGAGACGGGAGACCAGGAGAAGACAGAGAAGCAGCATCACACTCCAGACCTGAATATAGAACACCGCAGAGGTTCACGGGTAACAACCAATAATTCACTGAATATATACAGTGCCTTCAGAAAGTGTTCACACCCCTTGACATTTTCCATATGTTGTTGTGTTACAGCCTGAAATTAAAATGGATTAAATGTAGATTTGTTTTGGTCACTGGCCTACACACAATACCCCATAATGACATCACAATACCCCATGATGACATCACAATACCCCTTAATGACAAAGTGGAATATAAAAAAATATATATAAAAAATTGTGCAGTTTAATTACAAATGAATTACTGAAATGTCTTGAGTCAATAAGTATTTCACCCTTTTGCTATGGCAACATAAGTTCAGGAGTAAAAATGTGCTTAAACAAGTCACATAATACGTTTCATGACTAACTCTGTGGACTCCCTCTGTGGACTCCCTCTGTGGACTCACTCTGTGGACTCCCTCTGTGGACTCCCTCTGTGGACTCACTCTGTGGACTCACTCTGTGGACTCACTCTGTGGACTCCCTCTGTGGACTCACTCTGTGGACTCCCTCTGTGGACTCCATCTGTGGACTCACTTTGTAGACTCACTCTGTGGACTCCCTCTGTGGACTCCCTCTGTGGACTCACTCTGTGGACTCACTCTGTGGACTCCCTCTGTGGACTCACTCTGTGGACTCCCTCTGTGGACTCACTTTGTAGACTCACTCTGTGGACTCCTCTGTGGACTCCCTCTGTGGACTCACTCTGTGGACTCCCTCTGTGGACTCACTCTGTGGACTCCCTCTGTGGACTCACTCTGTGGACTCACTCTGTGGACTCACTCTGTGGACTTACTCTGTGGACTTGCTCGTATACAAATCTGATTCCTGGCCATGCGCCTTGTGTCTGAACGGTCAAATCTGATTCCTGGCCATGCACCTTGTGTCTGAACGGTCAAATCTGATTCCTGGCCATGCGCTTTGTGTCTGAACGGTCAAATCTGATATTTGCCCTCAAGTGGTTTTTCGACTGTTATTTGACATATCTTATTGCTTGTTAGCTGCTCTGTTGACAGTTTGACAGGAACATTTGGTAGTTTGTTCATTATTTACAAACAAATGAGTGAATGTGGTAAAATCTAAACAGCTACCTAGCTAGCTAGTCGACTGTTGTGGCTAGCCTGCTAGTCGACTGTTGTAGCTAGCCTGCTAGTCGACTGTTGTGTCTAGCCTGCTAGTCGACTGTTGTGTCTAGCTAGCTAGTCGACTGTTGTAGCTAGCTAGCTAGTCGACTGTTGTGTCTAGCTAGCTAGTCGACTGTTGTGTCTAGCTAGCTATTCGACTGTTGTGACTAAATAGCTAGTCGACTGTTGTGTCTAGCTAGCTAGTCGACTGATGTGTCTAGCTAGCTAGTCGACTGATGTGTCTAGCTAGCTAGTCGACTGATGTGTCTAGCTAGCTAGTCGACTGATGTGTCTAGCTAGCAAGTCGACTGTTGTGGCTAGCTAGCAAGTCGACTGTTGTGGCTAGCTAGCAAGTCGACTGTTGTGGCTAGCTAACTAGTCGACTGTTGTGGCTAGCTAACTAGTCGACTGTTGTGGCTAGCCAAAAAGGACTTGTTTTGAAAGTTGGATCCTTTGAGGCTTTAAAAGTCTTCTGACACTAGGGTTTTTAACGTTCAAAGCAATTGGGAAACATCCATGGTAGGCATTATTGTCACCTTATCTTGATACATAACTTTTGAGTGATAGGAAACACGAGCAACACCGCCAATCAGCCTACACCAGTAGTTAACCAACCTTTTCCGGTTACTGTACCACCAACTGATGTACCCCCTCATGTCCATTTTACCAGTAAGTCTATGGTTTCACGAGGCTTCTCAAGTACCCCCTGTGGATAGGCCAGGTACCCCCAGGTGTCCTAGTACCCCCTGTGGATAGACCAGGTACCTCCAGGGGTTCGAGTACCCCCTGTGGATAGGCCAGGTACCCTCAGGGGTCCTAGTTCCCCCTGTGGATAGACAAGGTACCCCCAGGGGCCCTAGTACCTCCTGTGGATAGGCCAGGTACCCCCAGGGAACCTAGTACCCCCTGTGGATAGACCAGGTACCCCCTGTGGATAGGCCAGATACCCCCAGGGTCCTAGTACCCCCTGTGGATAGGCCAGGTACCCCAAGGGATCCTAGTTCCCCCTGTGGATAGGCCAGGTACCCCCAGGGATCCTAGTTCCCCCTGTGGATAGGCCAGGTACCCCCAGGGGTCCTAGTGCCCCCTGTGGATAGACAAGGTACCCCCAGGGGCACTAGTACCCCCTGTGGATAGGCCAGGTACCCCCAGGGAACCTAGTACCCCCTGTGGATAGGCCAGGTACCCCCAGGGAACCTAGTACCCCCTGTGGATAGGCCAGGTACCCCCATGGATCCCAGTTCCCCCTGTGGATAGGCCAGGTACCCCCAGGGGTCCTAGTACCCCCTGTGGATAGGCCAGGTACCCCCAGGGTCCTAGTACCCCCTGTGGATAGGCCATGTACCCCCAGGTGTCCTAGTACCCCCTGTGGATAGACCAGGTACCCCCAGGGTCCTAGTACCCCCTGTGGATAGGCCAGGTACCCCCAGGGATCCTAGTACCCCCTGTGGATAGGCCAGGTACCCCCAGGGATCCTAGTACCCCCTGTGGATAGAACAGGTACCCCCAGGGTCCTAGTACCCCCTGTGGATAGGCCAGGTAACCCCAGGGTCCTAGTACCCCCTGTGGATAGGCCAAGTACCCCCAGTGTCCTAGTTCCCCTGTGGATAGGCCAGGTACTCCCAGGGTCCTAGTTCCCCCTGTGGATTACCCCCAGTGTCCTAGTTCCCCCTGTGGATAGGCCAAGTACCCCCAGTGTCCTAGTTCCCCTGTGGATAGGCCAGGTACCCCCAGGGTCCTAGTTCCCCCTGTGGATAGGCCAGGTACCCCCAGGGTCCTAGTTCCCCCTGTGGATAGGCCAGGTACCCCCAGGGTCTTAGTTCCCCCTGTGGATAGACCAGGTACCTCCAGGGGTCCTAGTTCCCCCTGTGGATAGGCCAGGTACCCCCTGTGGATAGACCAGGTACCCCCAGGGATCCTAGTACCCCCTGTGGATAGGCCAGGTTCCCCCTGGGTCCTAGTACCCCCTGTGGATAGACCAAGTACCTCCAAGGATCCTAGTTCCCCATGTGGATAGACCAGGTACCTCCAGGGGTCCTAGTTCCCCCTGTGGATAGGCCAGGTACCTCCAGGTGTCCTAGTTCCCCCTGTGGATAGGCTAGGTACCCCCAGGGTCCTAGTACCCCCTGTGGATAGACCAGATACCTCCAGGGGTCCTAGTTCCCGCTGTGGATAGGCCAGGTACCCCTGTGGATAGACCAGGTACCCCCAGGGATCCTAGTACCCCCTGTGGATAGGCCAGGTACCCCCTGGGTCCTAGTACCCCATGTGGATAGACCAGTTACCTCCAGGGATCCTAGTACCCCCTGTGGATAGGCCAGGTACCCCCTGGGTCCTAGTACCCCATGTGGATAGACCAGTTACCTCCAGGGATCCTAGTACCCCCTGTGGATAGGCCAGGTACCCCCTGGGTCCTAGTACCCCATGTGGATAGACCAGTTACCTCCAGGGATCCTAGTACCCCCGGTGGATAGGCCAGGTGCCCCCTGGGTCCTAGTACCCCATGTGGATAGGCCAGGTACCCCTGTGGATAGATCAGGTACCCCCATGGATCCTAGTACCCCCTGTGGATAGGCAGGTACCCCCTGGGTCCTAGTACCCCATGTGGATAGACCAGTTACCTCTAGGGATCCTAGTTCCCCCTGTGGATAGGCCAGGTACCCCCTGTGGATAGACCAGGTACCCCCAGGGATCCTAGTACCCCCTGTGGATAGGCCAGGTTCCCCCTGGGTCCTAGTACCCCATGTGGATAGACCACGTACCTCCAGGGATCCTAGTTCCCCATGTGGATAGACCAGGTACCTCCAGGGGTCCTAGTTCCCCCTGTGGATAGGCCAGGTACATCCAGGGGTCCTAGTTCCCCCTGTGGATAGGCCAGGAACCTCCAGGGGTCCTAGTTCCCCCTGTGGATACGCCAGGTACCCCCAGGGTCCTAGTCCCCCCTGTGGATAGACCAGGTACCCCCAGGGTCCTAGTACCCCATGTGGATAGACCAGGTACCTCCAGGGGTCCTAGTTCCCCTGGCTGGGTACCACTGGCATACACCACTGAGCACACACCTGTCATTACTATGACAGCTAATGACTGGTGTCTGAATACACTGATTTGGTCACTTATAACTTTCTGTTTGAACAGTCAGTATTCCAAAATGGATTTGAAAAACAAAACTGATTTGAGCGTTAAGGCCTGCAGTGTGAACAAGGTTTATCTGATGAGAGGAGAGTCCCTCACTTCAGCTTCACTGTCTGGCAAACCCAGACATCCTAGGAAATGAAACCAAGGAAATATTTTGGTTTGCTTGTCCCTGATGCGATACCATGGACATATAACCAGGTTGTATGATTTATGAACGGTAAAGGGATATAGGAGAATCTACTTTATTCAGTCAGTTCAACACTTTTTTTAATAAACTATTCAACACTTGCTGTTCAGTTTTCAATCAAATCACAGTAGATAGCCTATGGTGCCACGACTCTGCTATTTGACACACATGAAAGAAAATATATAGAAAAATACAGAAAACAATAATGAGACATACATCCTCTCTCCCTCTGTCTAAAGAAATTCAAATCCAACCAACCACAGCGCACACAAATTATACCGGTTAGGCGGGACAGTCAGCAGTCTGCGGTGCTCACTTTGTGACTTACGAGGACCTATCCTATAAATAGATTGCTAGAAGATGCATATACTGTACTTCATTCTAGAGGGAGAGGGCTTGACAGACTAGCGAATTTAAACTTTTAATGTAAAAGTAGCCTAGTTAGTATGAAGTGAATAAAGTACACTTTGTTACACTAAAATCCCTAGACCTTTTGGCCCTGACGGAGACAAGGACTTCCCCAGAGAACACGGCTCCTCCAGCTGCTCTCTCGTCATCTGACTATGGGATGTCTCATAGTCTGAGAGCATCTGGTCGTCATGGTGATGGCACAGGGCTACTTATTTCTCCTAATTTTAGATGTTCTCTTTTCTCTCTTTTCTCTCATCTCCTCATTTGAATTCCGTTCTGTCACTGTCATTTGTCCACTCAAGCTTAATATTGTTGCCGTCTATCACCCACCAGGTGCCCTTGAAGAAGAGTTCCTCAATGAACTTGACACCTTGATTAGCTCATTTCCAGATGATGGCTGACTGCTCATCGTACTGGGAGACTTCAACCTCCCGACATTGACTCTTTTCTTTCCACCTCTTCCACCTGTTTGTCTCTTTTGACTTCACCCTTCCCCAGTCTCAGGCCATACGCTTGGACTCATCTTCACTAGAAGCTGTTCTTCTGCTAATCTCACTGCAACCTACATGTTTCTGATCACTACTTTGTCTCCTTGTATCTCCATCTCTCCTCCTACCCTACCCACTCAGCCCCTACCCAGATGGTCATACCCACTCCTCCAACCCTACCCATTCAGCCCCTACCCAAATGGTCATACTCACTCCTCCTACCCTACCCACTCAGCCCCTACCCAGATGGTCATACTCACTCCTCCTACCCACTCATCCCCTACCCACTCAGCCCCTACCCAGATGGTCATACCCACTCCTCCAACCCTACCCACTCAGCCCCTACCCAGATGGTCATGCCCACTCAGCCCCTACCCAGATGGTCATGCTCACTCCTCCAACCCTACCCACTCAGCCCCTACCCACTCAGCCCCTACTCAGATGGTCATACTCACTCCTCCTACCCAGATGGTCATACCCACTCCTCCAACCCTACCCACTCAGCCCCTACCCAGATGGTCATGCGTCATCACAATTTTCGCTCTCTCTCCCACTACTGTTTCCTCTTCTATCAAATCATCTCTCCCTTCTGTCTCATGACTCAGTCTCTCTACTCTCCTCCCTTTCCACCTACTTTGACTCCCACTGTTCACTTAACTCCTGGTCGGCTCGAACTTCCGTGGCTGAGAGACTCACTACAGAACAGGGCTGCAGGCAGCAGAGCGACAATGGTAGAAAACTAAACTTGTTCCCCCTCCCAGAGTGCAAATAACCTTGGTGTGACCCCTGGACAACACCCTGTCGTTCTCTGCAAACGTTTAAAAAAAGAAGTGACTCACTCCTGCAGGTTCATGCTCAACATCCGTAGAGTACGACCCTACCTCACACAGGAAGTGGAACATCCGTAGAGTACGACCCTACCTCACACAGGAAGTGGAACATCTGTAGAGTACGACCCTACCTCACACAGGAAGAGGAACATCTGTAGAGTACGACCCTACCTCACACAGGAAGTGGAACATCCGTAGAGTACGACCCTACCTCACACAGGAAGAGGAACATCCGTAGAGTACGACCCTACCTCACACAGGAAGTGGAACATCTGTAGAGTACGACCCTACCTCACACAGGAAGTGGAACATCTGTAGAGTACGACCCTACCTCACACAGGAAGTGGCGCAGGTCCAAATCCAGGCATTCATCATCTCCCGTCTGGACTACTGCAACTCTCTGTTGGCTGGGCTCCCCGCTTGTGCCTTCAAACCACTGCAACTTATCCAGAATGCCGCAGCCCACCCAGTTGTTTACCTTTCCCAAGTTTTCTCATGTTACCCCATTCCTCTGCACACTCCACTGCTTTCCAGTCGAAGCTCGCATCCACTACAAGACCCTGGTGCAAGAGGAACTGCCCAACTCTACCTTCAGGATATGCTCAAACCGTACATCTCAACCTGAGAACTCAGTTCTGCCACGTCTGGTCTCTTGGTTTTCACACCTTTACGACTGGGATATGTGGTTGTCCCACCTAGCTATCTGAATAGCTATCTGAATATAATATCCCACCTAGCTATCTGACTATGCCCCACCTAGCTACTAACTACTGTAATATGTGGTTGCCCCACCTAGCTATCTGAATATACTAACTACTGGGATATGTGGTTGTCCCACCTAGCTATCTGAATATGAATATACTAACTACTGTGATATGTGGTTGCCCCACCTAGCTA
>NC_056450.1:44450262-44492762 GCF_018296145.1 Oncorhynchus tshawytscha
TGCTAGACCTCATGTGGCTGGAGTGTGTCAGCAATTCCTGCAAGAGGAAGGCATTGATGCTATGGACTGGCCCGCCCGTTCCCCAGACCTGAATCCAATTGAGCACATCTGGGACATCATGTCTCGCTCCATCCACCAACGCTGCACCACAGACTGCCCAGGAGTTGGCGGATGCTTTAGTCCAGGTCTGGGAGGAGATCCCTCAGGAGACCATCCGCCACCTCATCAGGAGCATGCCCAGGTGTTGTAGGGAGGTCATACAGGCACGTGGAGGCCACACACACTACTGAGCCTCATTTTGACTTGTTTTAATGAGATCACATCAAAGTTGGATCAGCCTGTAGTGTGGTTTTCCACTTTAATTTCGAGTGTGACTCCAAATGGGTTGATACATTTGATTTCCATTGATCATTTTTGTGTGATTTTGTTGTCAGCACATTCAACTATGTAAAGAAAAAAGTATTTAATAAGAATATTTCATTCATTCAGATCTAGGATGTGTTATTTTAGTGTTCCCTTTATATTTTGAGCAGTGTATTATGAAGAGATATATTATAGAGAGATATATTATAGAGATATAAAGAGATATATATTATAGAGATATATATTATGGAGATATACTACAGCGATATACTATAGAGAGATATATTATAGAGATATAAAGAGATATATATTATAGAGATATATATTATGGAGATATACTACAGCGATATACTATAGAGAGATATATTGTAGAGATATAAAGAGATATATATTATAGAGAGATATATTATGGAGATATACTACAGCGATATACTATAGAGAGATATATTATAGAGATATAAAGAGATATATATTATAGAGAGATATATTATGGAGATATACTACAGCGATATACTATAGAGAGATATATTATGGAGATATAGAGAGATATACTATAGAGAGATATATTATGGAGATATATTATAGAGATATTATAGAGAGAGATATTATAGAGAGATTTATTATAGAGAGATATATTATGGAGAGATATATTATAGAGATATTATAGAGAGAGATATTATAGAGAGAGATATTATAGAGATATTTATTATGGAGTTATAGAGATATATACTATAGAGATATATTATAGAGATATAAAGAGATATATATTATAGAGATATACTACAGACATATACTATAGAGAGATATATTATGGAGATATAGAGAGATATATTATAGAGATATATATTATAGAGATATTATAGAGAGAGATATTATAGAGAGATTTATTATAGAGAGATATATTATGGAGAGATATATTATAGAGATATTTATTATGGAGATATTTATTATGGAGTTATAGAGATATATACTATAGAGAAATATATTATGGAGATATACTATAGAGATACATTATAGAGAGAGATATTATAGAGATTTATTATAGAGAGATATATTATGGAGAGATATATTATAGAGATATTATAGAGAGAGATATTATAGAGAGAGATATTATAGAGATATTTATTATGGAGTTATAGAGATATATACTATAGAGATATATTATAGAGATATAAAGAGATATATATTATAGAGATATACTAGACATATACTATAGAGAGATATATTATAGAGATATATATTATAGAGATATTATAGAGAGATATTACTGATTTAGAGAGATATATTATGGAGAGATATATTATAGAGATATTTATTATGGAGATATTTATTATGGAGTTATAGAGATATATACTATAGAGAAATATATTATGGAGATATACTATAGAGATACACTATGGAGAGATATATTATAGAGATATACTATAGAGATATACTATGGAGAGATATATTATAGAGAGATATATTATGGAGATATAGAGAGAAATATTATAGAGATATACTATAGAGAGATATATGATGGAGATATAGAGAGATATATTATAGAGATATAAAGAGATATATATTATAGAGAGATATATTATGGAGCTATAGAGAGATATATTATAGAGATATATTATAGAGAGATATATTATAGAGATTTACTATAGAGATATATATTATAGAGATATATTATGGAGATATAGAGAGATATATATTATAGAGAGATATATTATAGAGATATACTATAGAGAGATATATTGTAGAGAGATATATTATAGAGATATATATTATATATTATAGAGAGATATTATGATTTATTATAGAGAGATATATTAGAGATATATTATAGAGATATTTATTATGGAGATATTTATTATGGAGTTATAGAGATATATACTATAGAGAGATATATTATGGAGATATACTATAGAGATACATATGGAGAGATATATTATAGAGATATACTATAGAGATATACTATATATATTATAGAGAGATATATTATGGAGATATAGAGAGATATACTATAGAGATATATGGAGATATAGATATATTATAGAGATATATTATAGAGATATATTATGGAGCTATAGAGAGATATATATAGAGATATATTATAGAGAGATATATATATTTACTATAGAGATATATATTATAGAGATATATGGAGATATAGAGAGATATATTATAGAGATATATTATAGAGATATACTATAGAGAGATATATTATAGAGATATAAAGAGATATATATATTATAGAGAGATATATTATGGAGATATAGAGATATATTATAAAGATATATATTATAGAGATATACTATAGAGAGATATATTATGGAGATATAGAGCGATATATTATAAAGATATATATTATAGAGATATACTATAGAGAGATATATTATGGAGATATAGAGAGATATATTATAGAGATATAAAGAGATATATATGATAGAGAGATATATTATGGAGATAAGGAGAGATATATTATAGAGATATATTATAGAGATACTATAGAGAGATATATTATAAAGAGATATATTATAGAGATATACTAGAGATATATTATAGAGATATATAGAGATATATTATAGAGATATACTATAGAGAGTTATATTATAAAGAGATAACTATAGAGATATATTATAGAGATATATTATAGAGATATACAATAGAGAGATATATATTATAAAGATATATATATTATAGAGAGATATATTATGGAGATATAGAGAGCTATATTATAGAGAGATATATTATAGAGATATACTATACAGAGATATATTATAGAGATATACTATACAGAGATATATTATAGAGATATACTATAGAGAGATATATTATAGAGATATACTATAGAGAGATATATTATAAAGAGATATACTATAGAGAGATATACTATAGAGATATATTATAGAGATATACAATAGAGAGATATATATTATAAAGATATATATATATTATAGAGAGATATATTATGGAGATATAGAGAGCTATATTATAGAGAGATATATTATAGAGATATACTATACAGAGATATATTATAGAGATATACTATACAGAGATATATTATAGAGATATATTATAGAGAGATATATTAGAAAGATATATATTATAGAGAGATATATTATAAAGAGATATATATTATAGAGAGATATATTATGGAGATATAGAGAGATATATTATAGAGAGATATATTATGGAGATATAGAGAGAGATATTATAGAGAGATATATTATAGAGATATATTATGGAGATATAGAGAGATATATTATAGAGATATATTATAGAGAGATATATTATAGAGATTTACTATAGAGAGATATATTATAGAGATATACTATAAAGAAATATATTATAGAGATATACTATAGAGAGATATATTATAGAGATATATTATGGAGATATAGAGAGATATATTATAGAGATATATTATAAAGAGATATATTATAGAGATATACTATAGAGAGATATATTATAGAGATATACTATAGAGAGATATATTATAGAGATATACTATAGAGAGATATATTCTAGAGATATACTATAGAGAGATATATTATAGAGATATATTATAGAGAGATATATTATAGAGATATATTATAGAGAGATATATTATAGAGATTTACTATAGAGAGATATATTATAGAGATATACTATAGAGAGATATATTCTAGAGATATATTCTAGAGATATATATTATAGAGATATAAAGAGATATATAATAGAGATATACTATAGAGAGATATATTATGGAGATATAGAGCTATATATTATAGAGACATATATTATAGATATTATAGAGAGAGGTATTATAGATATATGATAAACGGTTGACTATTTCTGTACTGCTCAGTTGACTGAAGTCCAGTTAATCCAATCACCACCTATATTGTCCCTTGTTTCCCCTCCAGAAAGAGAAAGAGGTGCGTCGCCACAAGCAGAAGCAGAAGTACCGTGAGCGACTGAAGCACAGTGAGAGGGGTGGCGGGGGCGGCGGCGAGGCTCGGGGGGACAGTGGTGGAGGAGGAGGGGGGATGAGACAGTGTTTGGGACCAGGGTGTGTGGAGGTCGCCAGGGCCGGCTCCAAATACTGCTCAGAGGACTGCGGCATGAAACTGGCTACCAAGTAAGAGGAATTACTTATTAAACACACAACAGAGTAATTTACGAAAACAATGTACTGTCAATTAAGTAGCAAACCCTTAATCATCAATGTAAAATATTTATTGTCTGAATCACAAAGTTATGTTAAAACATTTTAAAAAAATGTTTTATCACAAACATAATATAGTCTTTAAATGCATTGATTGGGCCTGTTTGTCTGATGAGAGTAGGAAACTTGTAGGAGAAACTTGTAGGAAAAACTTGTAGGAAACTTGTAGGAGGTCATAAGTGAGCTTTTCAAGAGGGAGAAAGTCAACAATCTGGTCAATCTACATTTTAAAAGATGAGAGAAGAATTAGAAGCCCACAGCTGGAAAAAAGATTTCTTAGCAAAATATGTGATAGTCATAAACACATTTTCTCTGTCTGGATCAAGAATAAAGTCCTGCTGGACATTAGGAAGATAGAGACACGGGGTCATATCAAACTGTTCATCAAGTATGCTCTGTGCAGCAGTATGTATAGTTTGCCAAAATATGGTAACCTCTCTACAACTCCAAAACACATGCGTATAGGTTCCGCTTTCAGAGGTACATCTTTTACAATCAGGTTAAACGTCTATTCATTCTATGGAGTCTCACTGGGGTGTAATAAAATGTTTATTACATTTTAAAATCATTTTAACACCTTCTCAGCCTCTAGTGAAGCCAGCAGGACAGGGGTGTGGAACACCTTCTCAGCCTCCAGTGAAGCCAACAGGACAGGGGTGTAGAACACCTTCTCAGCCTCCAGTGAAGCCAGCAGGACAGGGGTGTAGAACACCTTCTCAGCCTCCAGTGAAGCCAACAGGACAGGGGTGTAGAACACCTTCTCAGCCTCCAGTGAAGCCAACAGGACAGGGGTGTAGAACACCTTCTTAGCCTCCATTGAAGCCAGCAGGACAGGGGTGTGGAACACCTTCTCAGCCTCCAGTGAAGCCAACAGGACAGGGGTGTAGAACACCTTCTCAGCCCCCAGTGAAGCCAGCAGGACAGGGGTGTAGAACACCTTCTCAGCCTCCAGTGAAGCCAACAGGACAGGGGTGTAGAACACCTTCTTAGCCTCCATTGAAGCCAGCAGGACAGGGGTGTGGAACACCTTCTCAGCCTCCAGCAGGACAGGAGTCTTCTGAGCGTTTATTTGATCAATAATATCAAAAAGTCGGAGAATGTTATCAGAAGAGTACCTGTCTCTAATAAATCCAGTTTGGTCCGCTTTTATTATTTTGGGAAGAAGAGTGGACCAGAAGGACGAGCAGGATAGAGGGTCCTTGTCTTTTTTGAGCAACACTTTAATGTGGGCTGAGCTCAGTTTTTGCAAAAAAAATATCATCTAGCATTGGCATGAAAATAGGGCTAAGCTGGGGCCAAAAAGCTTTCTGGGAAACACGTCTGGGCCTGGGGACTTGTTAGGTGGCATGGAGGTAATTGCCTCTAGGACCTCCTCAGGAGTGAAGGGGGAGATGAGATCTTCTTGGTCGGTTTCTGATAGTTTAGGTAGTGAGATTCCCTCTAGGAAGGAATGGAGTTCTGTTCTGTTTTCTCTCAGAAGTATATACTTTCAAGTAAAAATCATGAAAAGTTCAAATGCATCTTATTTGGATCATATGTGAACTCGTCATCAATGGTTCGGATGATTGTGGCCTTTTTTAAATTGCTAAGCAAGAAATCTGCTAGGCCTATTGCTATACTCATGGTGTTTCTGTTTAGTAAAGACAACTTGTTTTATCTCCCGCGTTCTGACCTTAGTTTCTTTGTGATGTCTTTGGTTTAGGTTGGTCAGGGTGTGAGTTGGGGTGGGCAGTCTGTTCTTTTTTCTATGTTGTGGTTTTGTGTTTGGCCTGGTATGGTTCTCAATCAGAGGCAGGGGTCGTTTGTTGTCTCTGATTGAGAATCATACTTAGGTAGCCTTTTCCCACCTGTGTTTTGTGGGTGTTTATTTCCTGTTTAGTGTGTTTTTTTTCATTCACCTTACGGGACTGTTCGTTTGACGTTTATTGTTTTGTTCCGTGTTCAGTTATTTTATAAAAAATATGAACACTTACCACGCTGCGCCTTGGTCCTCATCTCCTTCCACCGAAGACAACCGTTACATCCCGAGTATAGTCCAAGTTTAGATTGGCTTTGGCTGCTTTAAGTTGACTCCAGGAGGCTGTCTGGGGATTGTTTATGTACTTTTTCGCAGCGTTGGAAGCCGGAATGCTTTTTTCTTAGAGGAAGTATTTTATGTATTTAGAGGACTTCTTAGTGTGGCTTTGGCAAACGTCCCACATTGTGGCCGGAGAAACTGGAGAGTCTTTGTTATCTTGTGTGTAGTTGTCTATCCATGTAGTAACCAATGTATGGAACGCTTCGTTTGATAACATGGAGGTGTTGAATTTCCAGCTCTTTGACCTCGGGATGTTTCTGCAGAGATCAAAGCGCAGGTGGACAAAGGCGTGATCTGAAAGTGCTATGGGTCCGATTGTACAAGTGGCTGAATTTATGAAACTCTTTGGGATAAAATTGTACGATACTATACTAGAGTAGATGTTATGGACATGAAAGCAGAGGTATCTGTGTTATGGGCATATGTATTTAAGATAGTAATTAGTTGCCCATACAGTGACCCAGTTTTCAAAACAAATCTCCCCTCCGGACCAGATATCTTTTTTGTCAATTATGAATGGAATATTCTTATGGATAAGTATGGCTGTACCTCTGTTTGATTTGAAATATGAGAAATACACCTGTCCCACCCAAGCTCTGCATGTTCAGCATCACAGAGGTGTGTCTCTTGCTCAATGTCTGCTTTTTCCTTTTTTAGAGCACATAGTATCTTTCCAACGCTCTAACCACTAGGCTACCTGCCACCCCAGGGTCCTTGGCCTGGTTTGCCCTTGATTCTAAGCAATATTGTACTGCTATTTTTATTGACTTGGCCAAAGCTTTTGATACAGTAGACCATTCCATTCTTGTGGGCTGGCTAAGGAGTATTGGTGTCTCTGAGGGGTCTTTGGCCTGGTTTGCTAACTACCTCTTTCAAAGAGTGTAGTGTATAAAAAGTCAGAACATCTGCTGTCTCAGCCTCTGCCTGTCACCAAGGGGGTAGATCCTAGGCCCCACGCTCTTCTCAATTTACATCAACAACATAGCTCAAGCAGTAGGAAGCTCTCTAGCTGTGGGGCTTAGGATCGAGCCTTGGGGTACTAGCTGTGGGGCTCAAGCTGCCCCACAGCCCTGTGGAAAGAAATCTATGTTTTTTGCCAATTTTAAACAGTTGGATTTTATAATGTAGTTTTTTTTTTACCCAACACCACTTTCCATCTATTTATAAAGCAGACCCTTGTACCAAATTGAGTCAGTAACCTTTTTGAAATCAACAAAGCATGAGAAGACTCTTTTTTGTCAATTCGGGTGTGCAGGGTGAATACGTGGTCTGTCATATGGTCATTTGGTTAAAAAAAAACACTAAAAAAACAACAACATTGTTTTCCCAGAGGAAATGTAGGTGTCTGCTGTTCATGGTAATGCAGAGGATTTACCCAAGGTTGCTGTTGATGCATATCCCACAGTAGTTATTGAGGTCAAATTTGGGGCGATCAGTCCTTGGTTCCAAATATTGAGGAAGATACCAGAGCTAAGAATGATGTTAAAGAGTTTAAGTTTAGCCAATTGGAATTTGTTGTCTGTATATTTTATCATTTCATTTAGGATACCATCAAAACCACGGGCCTTTTAGGTTGGAGGGTTTGTATTTTGTCCTGTAGTTCATTCAATATAATTGGAGAATCCGGTGGGTTCTGGAAGTCTTTAATAGTTGATTCTAAGATTTGTATTTGATCATGTATATGTTTTTGCTGTTTGTTCTTTGTTATAGGGCCACAAAGATTGGAGAAGCGGGTTTATCCATACTGCCCTACCAAGCAAAAAGGCAGTAACTGCTCATTTGGTCGAAAATTAGTTAATGTAATTTTTGCTGCATTAAATACATGCTTAACCACGTGGACCAGTATTCTGCCTCGGTTGTATTGTGTTCAGGAGAAAATGGGGGGGTCATGTTAGCAGTAACTGCATAAGGTTACTGTGAAACCAAGGGAGATAAAGTTCCACGCTGTGAGCAGTTACTGCCTTTTTGCTTGGTAGGGCAGTGTACATCTCCATTTTGGATAAATAACTATTCGTATTGTTTGTTTAGTGTTTTCCAATTTTCCCAGAAGTGGTTAGATTCCATGGATTCTCTCTCTCCATCTCTTTTGCGTTCTCTTTCTCTCTCTAACTCTCTGTCTCTCTCTGTCCCCACCAGTCGTATCTATGAGATCTTGCCTCAGAGGATACAGCAGTGGCAGCAGTCTCCCTGTATAGCCGAGGAGCAGGGCAAGAAGCTGCTGGAGCGAATCAGGAGAGATCAGCAGTCAGCCCGCCTGAGACTCACGGACATGGAGAAACGCTTCCACGAGCTGGAGGGGATCATCGCCAAGGCCAAGCAACAGGTGGTGCAACAGGACGAAGAGGTGAGAGAGAGAGAGAGAGAGAGAGAGACAGAGAGACAGCCTCAAACACAGCCTCATACACAGCCTCAACACACAGCCTCATACACAGCCCAAACACAGCCTCAAACACAGCCTCATACACAGCCTCAAACACAGCCTCATACACAGCCTCAAACACAGCCTCATACACAGCCTCATACACAGCCTCAAACACAGCCTCAAACACAGCCTCATACACAGCCTTATACACAGCCCCAAACACAGCCTCATACACAGCCTCATACACAGCCCCAAACACAGCCTCATACACAGCCTCATACACAGCCTCATACACAGCCTCATACACAGCCTCATACACAGCCCCAAACACAGCCTCATACACAGCCTCATACACAGCCTCATACACAGCCTCATACACAGCCTCAAACACAGTTCAAAAGCCAAAAGCCCGCCCATTGTTTCACTTTGTTTTATTTATTTGTTGCTCTCTTTTAGGTGAATGAGGCAGAAGGGGACACAGATACAGACCTGCAGATATTCTGCGTGTCCTGCAGTCACCCCGTCAACCCCAAGGTGGCGCTAAGACACATGGAGAGATGCTACGCTAAGGTCAGTAGGTCAAAAACATTTGAGCAGCAATATGTTGTAATAAAACTGTGTTGTAATAAATGTGTTGTTTTCCTTGTGCAGTATGAGAGCCAGACCTCCTTCGGCTCCATGTACCCCACACGCATCGAAGGGTAAGGACCAATCCCACCGGCAACATCACATACCTACTACTGACACCAAATGTCAATGAAATTGATGGGAAATTGTTATAGCTTTACATTTACATTCTAGTAATTTATCCACAGTGACATACATTTAGTATATTCGTCTTCAGGTAGCTAGGTGGGACAACCACATATCACAGTAGTTAGTATATTCGTCTTCAGGTAGCTAGGTGGACAACCACATATCACAGTAGTTAGTATATTCAGATAGCTAGGTGGGACAACCACATATCACAGTAGTTAGTATATTCAGATAGCTAGGTGGGACAACCACATATCACAGTAGTTAGTATATTCAGATAGCTAGGTGGGACAACCACATATCACAGTAGTTAGTATATTCAGATAGCTAGGTGAGACAACCACATATCACAGTAGTTAGTATATTCAGATAGCTAGGTGGGACAACCACATATCACAGTAGTTAGTATATTCAGATAGCTAGGTGGGACAACCACATATCACAGTAGTTAGTATATTCAGATAGCTAGGTGGGACAACCACATATCACAGTAGTTAGTATATTCAGATAGCTAGGTGGGACAACCACATATCACAGTAGTTAGTATATTCAGATAGCTAGGTGAGACAACCACATATCACAGTAGTTAGTATATTCAGATAGCTAGGTGGGACAACCACATATCACAGTAGTTAGTATATTCAGATAGCTAGGTGGGACAACCACATATCACAGTAGTTAGTATATTCAGATAGCTAGGTGGGACAACCACATATCACAGTAGTTAGTATATTCAGATAGCTAGGTGGGACAACCACATATCACAGTAGTTAGTATATTCAGATAGCTAGGTGAGACAACCACATATCACAGTAGTTAGTATATTCAGATAGCTAGGTGGACAACCACAACCACATATCACAGTAGTTAGTATATTCAGATAGCTAGGTGGGACAACCACATATCACAGTAGTTAGTATATTCAGATAGCTAGGTGAGACAACCACATATCACAGTAGTTAGTATATTCATATTCAGATAGCTAGGTGGGACAACCACATATCACAGTAGTTAGTATATTCAGATAGCTAGGTGAGACAACCACATATCACAGTAGTTAGTATATTCAGATAGCTAGGTGAGACAACCACATATCACAGTAGTTAGTATATTCAGATAGCTAGGTGGGACAACCACATATCACAGTAGTTAGTATATTCAGATAGCTAGGTGAGACAACCACATATCACAGTAGTTAGTATATTCAGATAGCTAGGTGGGACAACCACATATCACAGTAGTTAGTATATTCAGATAGCTAGGTGGGACAACCACATATCACAGTAGTTAGTATATTCAGATAGCTAGGTGGGACAACCACATATCACAGTAGTTAGTATATTCAGATAGCTAGGTGGGACAACCACATATCACAGTAGTTAGTATATTCAGATAGCTAGGTGGGACAACCACATATCACAGTAGTTAGTATATTCATATTCAGATAGCTAGGTGGGACAACCACATATCACAGTAGTTAGTATATTCAGATAGCTAGGTGGGACAACCACATATCACAGTAGTTAGTATATTCAGATAGCTAGGTGGGACAACCACATGTTACAGTAGTTAGTATATTCAGATAGCTAGGTGGGACAACCACATATCACAGTAGTTAGTATATTCATTTAGATAGCTAGGTGAGACAACCACATATCACAGTAGTTAGTATATTCAGATAGCTAGGTGGGGACAACCACATATCACAGTAGTTAGTATATTCAGATAGCTAGGTGGGACAACCACATATCACAGTAGTTAGTATATTCAGATAGCTAGGTGGGACAACCACATATCACAGTAGTTAGTATATTCAGATAGCTAGGTGGGACAACCACATATCACAGTAGTTAGTATATTCAGATAGCTAGGTGGGACAACCACATATCACAGTAGCGCTGGGACGTGATCTACACCTACCACTGGTCTCAGGTATTTTACTGATATCGTTCATTAAGATCAGTAGCCTGTACTAAAGAAATGTGACGTTTGAAAGGAAATAGGTAATATGCTAATATGGGTGATTGTTAATGGGAACAACCATGAATGTTGATACTACAACCATCAAACTAGTTGTAGTACAGTCGTGGCCAAAAGTTTTGAGAATGACACAAATATTAATTTCCACAAAGTTTGCTGCTTCAGTGTCTTTAGATATTTTTGTCAGATGTTACAATGGAATACTGAAGTATAAATTACAAGCATTTCATAAGTGTCAAAGGCTTTTAGTGACAATTACATGAAGTTGATGCAAAGAGTTAATATTTGCAGTGTTGACCCTTCTTTTTCAAGACTTCTGCAATCCGCCCTGGCATGCTGTCAATTACCTTCTGGGCCACATCCTGACTGATGGCAGCCCATTCTTGCATATTCAATGCTTGGAGTTTGTCAGAATTTGTGGGGTTTTGTTTGTCCACCCGCCTCTTGAGGATTGACCACAAGTTCTCAATTGGATTAAGGTCTCGGGAGTTTCCTGGCCATGGATTCAAAATATCGATGTTTGGTTCCCCGAGCCACTTAGTTATCACTTTTGCCTTATGGCAAGGTGCTCCATCATGCTGGAAAAGGCCTTGTTCGTCACCAAACTGTTTCTGGATGGTTGGGAGAAGCTGCTATCGGAGGATGTGTTTGTATCATTCTTTAATCATGGCTGTGTTCTTAGGCAAAATTGTGAGTGAGCCCACTCCCTTGGCTGAGAAGCAACCTCATATGAATGGTCTCAGGATGCTTTACTGAATCTTACTGGCAGCAATATCCTTGGCTGTGAAGACCGTTTTGAGCAAAGCAATGATGACGGCACGTGTTTCCTTGCAGGTAACCGTGGTTGACAGAGGAAGAACAGTGATTCCAAGCACCACCCTCCTTTTGGAGCTTCCAGTCTGTTATTCAAACTCAATCAGCATGACAGAGTGATCTCCAGCCTTGTCCTCGTCAACACTCACACCTGTGTTAACGAGAGAATCACTGACATGATGTCAGCTGGTCCTTTTGTTGCAGGGCTGAATTGCAGTGGAAATTTTTTTTTCGGGATTCAGTTCATTTGCATGGCAAAGAGGGACTTTGCAATTTATCTGATCACTCTTCATAACATTCTGGAGTATATGCAAATTACCATCATACAAACTGAGGCAGCAGACTCTGTGAAAATGTATATTTGTGTCATTGTCAAACCTTTGGCCACGACTGTAGTTTAAAGAGTTGTTACTGTTTGATATACTCAGTGTATAAATCACACTCATAGTAAGTACATTTTTACTCAATAAAGTAGTTTGTTATTTACTTGAGTTAGTTAGTTGTTAGTTAGTTAGTTGTTTATTTTCTGTCTTGTCTCTCTCCGTAGTGCAACCAGACTGTTCTGTGACGTATACAACCCTCAGAGTAAAACCTACTGTAAGAGACTGCAGGTGTTGTGTCCTGAACACTCTAGAGACCCTAAGGTAGGTTTAGACTCCAAGGTAGGTTTAGACCCTAAGGTAGGTTTAGACTCCAAGGTAGGTTTAGTCACCAAGGTAGGTTTAGACTCCAAGGTAGGTTTACACTCCAAGGTAGGTTTAGATCCCAAGGTAGGTTTAGTCTCCAAGGTAGGTTTAGACTCCAAGGTAGGTTTACACTCCAAGGTAGGTTTAGTCCCCAAGGTAGGTTTACACTCCAAGGTAGGTTTACACTCCAAGGTAGGTTTAGTCTCCAAGGTAGGTTTAGACTCCAAGGTAGGTTTAGTCTCCAAGGTAGGTTTAGTCACCAAGGTAGGTTTAGACCCCAAGGTAGGTTTAGTCTCCAAGGTAGGTTTACACTCCAAGGTAGGTTTACACTCCAAGGTAGGTTTACACTCCAAGGTAGGTTTAGAACCCAAGGTAGGTTTAGTACCCAAGGTAGGTTTAGAACCCAAGGTAGGTTTCCCTCACCTTCTCATCTATTTATAAGCCTGGATCCTACACATAATCTTCAGAACAATATACGCCATTTGTCATTTTCATTCCGTTCGATAACACATTATGACTCCACGACCGTTATGTTTCAGTGGTCCCTCCCACCTGAGCCCTGTCTCCTTCCAGGTTACTGTGGACGAGGTGTGTGGCTGTCCCCTGGTGAGAGACGTCTTCCAGCCCACAGGAGAGTACTGCCGGGTGTCGAAGCGCAAGTGTAACAAGCATTACTGCTGGGAGAAACTGAGGAGGGCTGAGGTGGACCTGGAGAGAGTCAGAGTGGTCAGTGTCATAATAATCATATAGCTAGGTTACGTTAAGTCAGTCTCTCATATGTAGTCCACATTTCAAGCCCTTTTTAGTCATCATGTGGAACATTTTACTTGTACATGTTAACTGTTTAAGTAAGTAGCCATTCTCTCATATGACTTGTCCTCTCCTTCGTCCCCTCTCCTCTTGTCCTCTCCTTCGTCCCCTCTCCTCTTGTCCTCTCCTTCGTCCCCTCTCCTTCGTCCCCTCTCCTCTTGTCCTCTCCTTCTTCCCCTCTCCTCTTGTCCTCTCCTTCGTCCCCTCTCCTCTTGTCCTCTCCTTCGTCCCCTCTCCTCTTGTCCTCTCCTTCGTCCCCTCTCCTCTTGTCCTCTCCTCTTTCGTCCCCTCTCCTCTTGTCCTCTCCTTCGTCCCCTCTCCTCTTGTCCTCTCCTTCGTCCCCTCTCCTTCGTCCCCTCTCCTCTTGTCCTCTCCTTCGTCCCCTCTCCCTTGTCCTCTCCTTCGTCCCCTCTCCTCTTGTCCTCTCCTTCGTCCCCTCTCCTCTTGTCCTCTCCTTCGTCCCCTCTCCTCTTGTCCTCTCCTTTGCCCCCTCTCCTTCGTCCCCTCTCCTCTTGTCCTCTCCTTCGTCCCCTCTCCTCTTGTCCTCTCCTTCGTCCCCTCTCCTCTTGTCCAGTGGTACAAGCTGGACGAGCTCTTTGAGCAGGAGAGGAATGTCCGAACAGCCATGACCAATAGAGCAGGTCTCCTGGCCCTCATGCTGCACCAGACCATCCAGCACGACCCTGTTACCACCGACCTCCGCACCGCCAAGGATAGGTAGACCCCCAATCCTCCTGCCCATGACCCTTGAACTATCCCCTGACCACGGACCTCCTACGGTTGCTACTGGCTTACGTACCGCCAATGATATGTAGAGGACCACCCCTCCCCCCCTCGATCACGAGCCTCTGCATCTCCTCAGGACAGATAGACACCTCCCCCCCACAAGACCCTCAACACCACGACCC
The DNA here is from genome assembly GCF_018296145.1 of Oncorhynchus tshawytscha. Taxonomy (NCBI): domain Eukaryota; kingdom Metazoa; phylum Chordata; class Actinopteri; order Salmoniformes; family Salmonidae; genus Oncorhynchus; species Oncorhynchus tshawytscha. Next base: position 44,465,213 of record NC_056450.1, read on the forward strand.
TGGCGGTGGCCCAGTCACCACCATCCCGACTTCCGAACCCACCTTCAAGGACAGATTGAACCAAGCCGTTACCATGACTACACCTTGACCACCAAGACCCTGTCACCATGACAACCTGTCACCACGACCCGGTAACCTGGACCTCAGCACCTCCAAGCTCCAAGGGCAGATGCACAGAGGCAGATGCACAGAGGCAGATACAAAAAGACAGACTGATACAGATAGACTGACACAGACAGACTGATACAGATAGACAGAGACTGATACAGATGGATACAGATAGACAGATATACAGATAGACAGAGACTGATACAGACATACAGATAGACAGACTGATACAGACAGACAGATACAGATAGACAGAGACGGATACAGATAGACTGATACAGATACAGATAGACAGATACAGACAGACTGATACAGATAGACTGATACAGACTGATACAGATACAGACAGACAGATACAGATAGACAGATACAGATACAGACAGATACAGATAGACATAGACTGATACAGATAGACAGAGACTGATACAGATAGACAGAGACTGATACAGATACATATATACAGATACAGACAGACTGATACAGATAGACAGATAGACTGATACAGACAGACAGACTGATACAGATACAGATAGACAGACAGACAGACAGACAGACAGACAGACAGATACAGACATATACAGATAGACAGATACAGACAGACTGATACAGATAGACAGATCAGATACAGACATCTACAGATAGACAGAGACTGATGCAGATAGACAGATACAGACAGACTGATACATATAGACTGATACTGATACAGATAGACTGATACATATAGACTGATACTGATACAGATAGACAGATACAGATAGACAGAGACAGATACAGATAGACTGATACAGATACAGATAGACTGATACAGATAGACTGATACAGATACATATATACAGATACAGACAGACTGATACAGACAGACTGATACAGATAGACTGATACAGATACAGACAGACTGATACAGATAGACTGATACAGATAGACAGATACACTGATACAGATAGACAGAGACTGATGCAGACAGACTGATACAGATAGACTGATACAGATACAGACATATACAGATAGACTGATACAGATACAGACAGACTGATACAGATAGACTGATACAGATACAGATAGACAGATACATATAGACTGATACATATAGACTGATACTGATACAGATAGAATGATACAGATACAGATAGACAGATACAGACAGACTGATACAGATAGAATGATACAGATACAGACAGACTGATACAGATAGACAGAGACTGATACAGACAGACAGATACAGATACAGACTGATACAGATAGATATATACAGATACAGACTGACAGATACAGATAGACAGACAGACTGATACAGATACAGATAGACAGATAGACAGACAGACTGATACAGATAGAGACTATACAGACAGACAGATACAGATAGACAGATACAGACAGACTGATACAGATACAGACATATACAGATAGACAGAGACTGATGCAGATAGACAGATACAGACAGACTGATACAGATAGACAGAGACTGATGCAGATACAGATAGACAGATAGACAGACTGATACAGATAGACAGATACAGATGGACAGAGACAGATACAGACAGACTGATACATATAGACTGATACAGATAGACTGATACATATAGACAGATACAGATAGACAGATACTGATAGACAGATACTGATAGACAGATACAGATAGACTGATACAGATAGACTGATACAGATAGACTGATACAGATACATATATACAGATACAGACAGACTGATACAGACAGACTGATACAGATAGACAGATACAGATAGACAGATACACTGATACAGATAGACAGAGACTGATCCAGACAGACTGATACAGATACAGATAGACAGAGACTGATGCAGATAGACTGATACAGATACAGATAGACAGATACATATAGACTGATACTGATACAGATACAGATAGATAGATACAGATACAGACATATACAGATAGACAGAGACTGATGCAGACAGACTGATACAGATAGACAGATACAGATAGACAGAGACTGATACAGATAGACTGATACAGATACAGACAGACTGATACAGATATATAGACAGACTGATACAGATAGACAGAGACTGATACAGACAGACAGATACAGATAGACTGATACTGATACAGATACAGATAGACTGATACAGATATACAGATACAGACAGACTGATACTGATACAGATAGACAGATACAGACAGACTGATACTGATACATATAGACTGATACATATAGACTGTTACAGATAGACAGAGACTGATACATATAGACTGTTACAGATAGACAGAGACTGATAGAGATAGACTGATACAGATAGACTGATACAGATAGACTGATACTGATACTGATACAGATAGACTGATACAGATAGACTGATACAGATAGACTGATACAGATAGACTGTTACAGATAGACAGAGACTGATACAGATAGACAGATACAGATACACTGATACAGATAGACAGAGACTGATACAGATAGACAGAGACTGATACAGATAGACTGATACAGATAGACTGGCCAGGTTTCCATTAGTGTATTATTTATTATTATTATTTTGTAATGTTTTGGAGGAGATGAGCCGTTGTTGAACCCACACTTACACTAGTCTACATGGTGTTCTGATGCCACCACACACCCCAGTATTATTGCCTTGTCTTACTTCGGATAGTGGTAGGAGTGGCGCCACCTCTCTGAGGACGGTGGTACTGATGCAGATAGACAGATACAGACAGACTGATACATATAGACTGATACTGATACAGATAGACTGATACATATAGACTGATACTGATACAGATAGACAGATACAGATAGACAGAGACTGATAGACAGATACAGATACAGATAGACTGATACAGATACAGATAGACTGATACAGATAGACTGATACAGATACATATATACAGATACAGAAAGACTGATACAGACAGACTGATACAGATAGACTGATACAGATACAGACAGACTGATACAGATAGACTGATACAGATAGACAGATACACTGATACAGATAGACAGAGACTGATGCAGACAGACTGATACAGATAGACAGACTGATACAGATAGACTGATACAGATAGACTGATACAGATACAGACATATACAGATAGACTGATACAGATACAGACAGACTGATACAGATAGACAGATACATATAGACTGATACTGATACAGATAGAATGATACAGATACAGATAGACAGATACAGACAGACTGGTACAGATAGACTGATACAGATAGACTGATACAGATAGACCTGATACAGATACAGATAGACAGAGACTGATGCAGATAGACAGATACAGACAGACTGATACATATAGACAGATACTGATACAGATAGACAGATACAGATAGACAGAGACAGATACAGATAGACTGATACAGACTGATACAGATACATATATACAGATACAGACAGACTGATACAGACAGACTGATACAGATAGACTGATACAGATACAGACAGACTGATACAGATAGACTGATACAGATAGACAGATACACTGATACAGACAGACAGAGACTGATGCAGACAGACTGATACAGATAGACAGACTGATACAGACAGACTGATACAGATAGACTGATACAGATACAGACATATACAGATAGACTGATACAGATACAGACAGACTGATACAGATAGACAGATACATATAGACTGATACTGATACAGATAGAATGATACAGATACAGATAGACAGATACAGACAGACTGGTACAGATAGACTGATACAGATAGACTGATACAGATACAGACAGACTGATACAGATAGACTGATACATATAGACTGATACAGATACAGACAGACTGATAGACTGATACAGATAGACTGATACAGATAGACAGATACACTGATACAGATAGACAGAGACTGATGCAGACAGACTGATACAGATAGACAGACTGATACAGATAGACTGATACAGATAGACTGATACAGATACAGACATATACAGATAGACTGATACAGATAGACTGATACAGATACAGATAGACAGATACATATAGACTGATACTGATACAGATAGAATGATACAGATAGACAGATAGACAGATACAGACAGACTGATACAGATACAGATGATACAGATACAGACAGACTGATACAGATAGACAGATCAGATACAGACATCTACAGATAGACAGAGACTGATGCAGATAGACAGATACAGACAGACTGATACATATAGACTGATACTGATACAGATAGACAGATACAGATAGACAGAGACAGATACAGATAGACTGATACAGATAGACTGATACAGATACATATATACAGATACAGACAGACTGATACAGACAGACTGATACAGATAGACTGATACAGATACAGATAGACTGATACATATAGACTGATACATATAGACTGATACTGATACAGATAGAATGATACAGATACAGATAGACAGATACAGACAGACTGATACAGATAGACTGATACAGATACAGACATATACAGATAGACTGATACAGATACAGACAGACTGATACAGATAGACAGATACATATAGACTGATACTGATACAGATAGAATGATACAGATACAGATAGACAGATACAGACAGACTGGTACAGATAGACTGATACAGATAGAATGATACAGATACAGACAGACTGATACAGATAGACAGAGACTGATACAGATAGACAGAGACTGATACAGACAGACAGATACAGATACAGACTGATACAGATAGATATATACAGATACAGATAGACAGATACAGACTGACAGATACAGATAGACAGATAGACAGACAGACTGATACAGACAGACTGATACAGATACAGATAGACAGATAGACAGACAGACTGATACAAATAGATAGAGACTGATACAGACAGACAGATACAGATAGACAGATACAGACAGACTGATACAGATACAGACATATACAGATAGACAGAGACTGATGCAGATAGACAGATACAGACAGACTGATACAGATAGACAGAGACTGATGCAGATACAGATAGACAGATAGACAGACTGATACAGATAGACAGATACAGATGGACAGAGACAGATACAGACAGACTGATACATATAGACTGATACAGATAGACTGATACATATAGACAGATACAGATAGACAGATACTGATAGACAGATACAGATAGACTGATACAGATAGACTGATACAGATACAGATAGACTGATACAGATAGACTGATACAGATACATATATACAGATACAGACAGACTGATACAGACAGACTGATACAGATAGACAGATACAGATAGACAGATACACTGATACAGATAGACAGAGACTGATCCAGACAGACTGATACAGATACAGATAGACAGAGACTGATGCAGATAGACTGATACAGATACAGATAGACAGATACATATAGACTGATACTGATACAGATAGACTGATACTGATACAGATACAGATAGACAGATGCAGATACAGACATATACAGATAGACAGAGACTGATGCAGACAGACAGATACAGATAGACTGATACAGATACAGACAGACTGATACAGATATATAGACAGACTGATACAGATAGACAGAGACTGATACAGACAGACAGATACAGATAGACTGATACTGATACAGATAGACTGATACAGATATACAGATACAGATAGACTGATACAGATACAGACAGACTGATACTGATACAGATAGACAGATACAGACAGACTGATACTGATACATATAGACTGATACATATAGACTGTTACAGATAGACAGAGACTGATAGAGATAGACTGATAGACTGATACAGATACAGACAGACTGATACAGATAGACTGATACAGATAGACTGATACTGATACAGATAGACTGATACATATAGACTGTTACAGATAGACTGATACAGATAGACTGTTACAGATAGACAGAGACTGATACAGATAGACAGATACAGATAGACTGATACAGATACACTGATACAGATAGACAGAGACTGATACAGATAGACAGAGACTGATACAGATAGACTGATACAGATAGACTGGCCAGGTTTCCATTAGTGTATTATTTATTATTATTATTTTGTAATGTTTTTGGAGGAGATGAGCCGTTGTTGAACCCACACTTACACTAGTCTACATGGTGTTCTGATGCCACCACACACCCCAGTATTATTGCCTTGTCTTACTTCGGATAGTGGTAGGAGTGGCGCCACCTCTCTGAGGACGGTGGTACTGATGCAGATAGACAGATACAGACAGACTGATACATATAGACTGATACTGATACAGATAGACTGATACATATAGACTGATACTGATACAGATAGACAGAGACTGATAGACAGATACAGATAGACTGATACAGATACAGATAGACTGATACAGATAGACTGATACAGATACATATATACAGATACAGAAAGACTGATACAGACAGACTGATACAGATAGACTGATACAGATACAGACAGACTGATACAGATAGACTGATACAGATAGACAGATACACTGATACAGATAGACAGAGACTGATGCAGACAGACTGATACAGATAGACAGACTGATACAGATAGACTGATACAGATAGACTGATACAGATACAGACATATACAGATAGACTGATACTGATACAGATAGAATGATACAGATACAGACAGACTGATACAGATACAGACAGACTGATACAGATAGACAGATCAGATACAGACATCTACAGATAGACAGAGACTGATGCAGATAGACAGATACAGACAGACTGATACATATAGACTGATACTGATACAGATAGACTGATGCATATAGACTGATACTGATACAGATAGACAGATACAGATAGACAGAGACAGATACAGATAGACTGATACAGATACAGATAGACTGATACAGATACATATATACAGATACAGACAGACAGATACAGACAGACTGATACAGATAGACAGATCAGATACAGACATCTACAGATAGACAGAGACTGATGCAGATAGACAGATACAGACAGACTGATACATATAGACTGATACTGATACAGATAGACTGATACATATAGACTGATACTGATACAGATAGACAGATACAGATAGACAGAGACAGATACAGATAGACTGATACAGATACAGATAGACTGATACAGATAGACTGATACAGATACATATATACAGATACAGACAGACTGATACAGACAGACTGATACAGATAGACGGATACAGATACAGACAGACTGATACAGATAGACTGATACAGATAGACAGATACACTGATACAGATAGACAGAGACTGATGCAGACAGACTGATACAGATAGACAGACTGATACAGATAGACTGGTACAGATAGACTGATACAGATAGACTGATACAGATACAGACAGACTGATACAGATAGACTGATACATATAGACTGATACATATAGACTGATACTGATACAGATAGAATGATACAGATACAGATAGACAGATACAGACAGACTGATACAGATAGAATGATACAGATACAGACAGACTGATACAGATAGACAGAGACTGATACAGATAGACAGAGACTGATACAGACAGACAGATACAGATACAGACTGATACAGATAGATATATACAGATACAGATAGACAGATACAGACTGACAGATACAGATAGACAGATAGACAGACAGACTGATACAGATACAGATAGACAGATAGACAGACAGACTGATACAAATAGATAGAGACTGATACAGACAGACAGATACAGATAGACAGATACAGACAGACTGATACAGATACAGACATATACAGATAGACAGAGACTGATGCAGATAGACAGATACAGACAGACTGATACAGATAGACAGAGACTGATGCAGATACAGATAGACAGATAGACAGACTGATACAGATAGACAGATACAGATGGACAGAGACAGATACAGACAGACTGATACATATAGACAGATCAGATACAGACATCTACAGATAGACAGAGACTGATGCAGATAGACAGATACAGACAGACTGATACATATAGACTGATACTGATACAGATAGACTGATACATATAGACTGATACTGATACAGATAGACAGATACAGATAGACAGAGACAGATACAGATAGACTGATACAGATACAGATAGACTGATACAGATACATATATACAGATACAGACAGACAGATACAGACAGACTGATACAGATAGACAGATCAGATACAGACATCTACAGATAGACAGAGACTGATGCAGATAGACAGATACAGACAGACTGATACATATAGACTGATACTGATACAGATAGACTGATACATATAGACTGATACTGATACAGATAGACAGATACAGATAGACAGAGACAGATACAGATAGACTGATGAACAGATACAGATAGACTGATACAGATACATATATACAGATACAGACAGACTGATACAGACAGACTGATACAGATAGACGGATACAGATACAGACAGACTGATACAGATAGACAGATACATATAGACTGATACTGATACAGATAGAATGATACAGATACAGATAGACAGATACAGATAGACTGATACAGATACAGACTGATACAGATAGACTGATACATATAGACTGATACATATAGACTGATACTGATACAGATAGAATGATACAGATACAGATAGACAGATACAGACAGACTGATACAGATAGAATGATACAGATACAGACAGACTGATACAGATAGACAGAGACTGATACAGACAGACAGAGACTGATACAGACAGACAGATACAGATACAGACTGATACAGATAGATATATACAGATACAGATAGACAGATACAGACTGACAGATACAGATAGACAGATAGACAGACAGACTGATACAGATACAGATAGACAGATAGACAGACAGACTGATACAAATAGATAGAGACTGATACAGACAGACAGATACAGATAGACAGATACAGACAGACTGATACAGATACAGACATATACAGATAGACAGAGACTGATGCAGATAGACAGATACAGACAGACTGATACAGATAGACAGAGACTGATGCAGATACAGATAGACAGATAGACAGACTGATACAGATAGACAGATACAGATGGACAGAGACAGATACAGACAGACTGATACATATAGACTGATACAGATAGACTGATACATATAGACAGATACAGATAGACAGATACTGATAGACAGATACTGATAGACAGATACAGATAGACTGATACAGATAGACTGATACAGATACAGATAGACTGATACAGATAGACTGATACAGATACATATATACAGATACAGACAGACTGATACAGACAGACTGATACAGATAGACTGATACAGATAGACAGATACAGATAGACAGATAGACAGAGACTGATCCAGACAGACTGATACAGATACAGATAGACAGAGACTGATGCAGATAGACTGATACAGATACAGATAGACAGATACTGATACAGATAGACTGATACTGATACAGATACAGATAGACAGATACAGATACAGACATATACAGATAGACAGAGACTGATGCAGACAGACTGATACAGATACAGATAGACAGAGACTGATACAGATAGACTGATACAGATACAGACAGACTGATACAGATATATAGACAGACTGATACAGATAGACAGAGACTGATACAGACAGACAGATACAGATAGACTGATACTGATACAGATAGACTGATACAGATATACAGATACAGATAGACTGATACATACTGATACAGATAGACAGATAGACAGACTGATACTGATACATATAGACTGATACATATAGACTGTTACAGATAGACAGAGACTGATGCAGACAGACTGATACAGATAGACAGACTGATACAGATAGACTGATACAGATAGACTGATACAGATAGACTGATACAGATACAGACAGACTGATACAGATAGACTGATACAGATACAGATAGACAGATACATATAGACTGATACATATAGACTGATACTGATACAGATAGAATGATACAGATACAGATAGACAGATACAGACAGACTGATACAGATAGAATGATACAGATACAGACAGACTGATACAGATAGACAGAGACTGATACAGACAGACAGAGACTGATACAGACAGACAGATACAGATACAGACTGATACAGATAGATATATACAGATACAGATAGACAGATACAGACTGACAGATACAGATAGACAGATAGACAGACAGACTGATACAGACAGACTGATATAGATACAGATAGACAGACAGACTGATACAAATAGATAGAGACTGATACAGACAGACAGATACAGATAGACAGATACAGACAGACTGATACTGATACAGACATATACAGATAGACAGAGACTGATGCAGATAGACAGATACAGACAGACTGATACAGATAGACAGAGACTGATGCAGATACAGATAGACAGATAGACAGACTGATACAGATAGACAGATACAGATGGACAGAGACAGATACAGACAGACTGATACATATAGACTGATACAGATAGACTGATACATATAGACAGATACAGATAGACAGATACTGATAGACAGATACTGATAGACAGATACAGATAGACTGATACAGATAGACTGATACAGATACAGATAGACTGATACAGATAGACTGATACAGATAGACTGATACAGATACATATATACAGATACAGACAGACTGATACAGATAGACTGATACAGATAGACAGATACAGATAGACAGATACACTGATACAGATAGACAGAGACTGATCCAGACAGACTGATACAGATACAGATAGACAGAGACTGATGCAGATAGACTGATACAGATACAGATAGACAGATACATATAGACTGATACTGATACAGATAGACTGATACTGATACAGATACAGATAGACAGATACAGATACAGACATATACAGATAGACAGAGACTGATGCAGACAGACTGATACAGATACAGACAGACAGATACAGATAGACAGAGACTGATACAGATAGACTGATACAGATACAGACAGACTGATACAGATATATAGACAGACTGATACAGATAGACAGAGACTGATACAGACAGACAGATACAGATAGACTGATACTGATACAGATAGACTGATACAGATATACAGATACAGATAGACTGATACAGATACAGACAGACTGATACTGATACAGATAGACAGATAGACAGACTGATACTGATACATATAGACTGATACATATAGACTGTTACAGATAGACAGAGACTGATAGAGATAGACTGATACAGATAGACTGATACAGATAGACTGATACAGATACAGACAGACTGATACAGATAGACTGATACAGATAGACTGATACTGATACAGATAGACTGATACATATAGACTGTTACAGATAGACTGATACAGATAGACTGATACAGATAGACTGTTACAGATAGACAGAGACTGATACAGATAGACAGATACAGATAGACTGATACAGATACACTGATACAGATAGACAGAGACTGATACAGATAGACAGAGACTGATACAGATAGACAGAGACTGATACAGATAGACTGATACAGATAGACTGGCCAGGTTTCCATTAGTGTATTATTTATTATTATTATTTTGTAATGTTTTTGGAGGAGATGAGCCGTTGTTGAACCCACACTTACACTAGTCTACATGGTGTTCTGATGCCACCACACACCCCAGTATTATTGCCTTGTCTTACTTCGGATAGTGGTAGGAGTGGCGCCACCTCTCTGAGGACGGTGGTACTGCATTTGTCGTGTGCTCTGTTTTATCTGAATAGGACTGAGTACAATGACTGGGTGCTGTGTTCCAGAATCCACACTTGCGTTCTGCGTTCTCCCCGTTCTTATCAAAGGGGATCTTCCAAGAACACATGAGAGAGATACTGTCTAGTATAGGAGAACGCAGAGCACTTGAAATCCGCTAAAATTTGAAACGTACTTCGACGTGACCTCTAACCTAAACCGGGAAACTGCGTCATCACGCAGCCGGCGTCAACAAAGCTAGCTTTTATGTTAGCTAACTAGCTACGTCTGTTTACAGCCGATGTAGCAGTGTGAGCAACTAGTGCAATTCAGTGAACAACTATCCCAGAATGGAAATATTTAACACAAGTAACAAGTAAACAGAATTGATTTTCTCAGTACCTGTTAGTGAATTAAACACCGACCAGAATCATTTTATGTGGGGTATGACAGGTAAGCTTTCAAAAACATTGTTTAGAGGATGAAGCAAAAAAAAAACAAGGAAATAGCTAAATAAGTTGTTTTGCTTCCTGTTTAAGAACGATAAATAGCCAGAATAGTGGTGTTTCACTGTGAAGCTGATACAGCATTAGGACGGCTTGTGTTTTTATTTCCAAAGAGAAGGCTTGAGATACATTATAACACCCATGTATATTATTAAATGACACTGATGTTCACAATGGCTAGTTTTTATATTCACTTTATGCATCGATAACAAATAGGCGATAAGATTACAATACAACTAGATTAGAAGGCCTAGACTACTTCAATGCATTGGATACAAAACCAACACTGGCATGTGATTTAAGGAGAACTTAAATGAATACAGTATTGTAATGTTATTAATGCCTTTCTCTCTCCTTGCAGGGGATTGGACAGATGAACTACAGACCCCAGATGACCAAGCCTCAGAACCAGAACCGTGTGGAAACGTCAACACTCATTTTGAATAAATATTAACTCATTTATTGGTTTTCCTGTATCTGCATGGATCCTTAGAACACAGTCCATTGGAACACAGTCTATTAGAACACAGTCTATTAGAACACAGTCTATTAGAACACAGTCCATTAGAACACAGTCCATTAGAACACAGTCCATTAGAACACAGTCCATTAGAACACAGTCCATTGGATCACAGTCCATTTAGAAAACAGTCCATTAGAACACAGTCCATTGGATCACAGTCCATTAGATCACAGTCCATTAGAACACAGTCCATTGGATCACAGTCCATTAGAACACAGTCCATTAGAACACAGTCCATTAGAACACAGTCCATTGGATCACAGTCCATTGGATCACAGTCCATTGGATCACGGTCCATTGGAACACGGTCCATTAGATCACAGTCCATTAGAACACAGTCCATTAGAACACAGTCCATTAGAACACAGTCCATTAGAATACAGTCCATTGGATCACAGTCCATTAGATCACAGTCCATTAGATCACAGTCCATTAGAACACAGTCCATTGGAACACAGTCCATTAGAACACAGTCCATTGGATCACAGTCCATTAGAACACAGTCCATTAGAACACAGTCCATTGGATCACAGTCCATTAGAACACAGTCCATTAGAACACAGTCCATTAGAACACAGTCCATTAGAACACAGTCCATTAGAACACAGTCCATTGGATCACAGTCCATTAGAACACAGTCCATTAGAACACAGTCCATTGGAACACAATCCATTGGAACACAGTCCATTGGATCACAGTCCATTAGAACACAGTCCATTAGAACACAGTCCATTAGAACACAGTCCATTGGAACACAGTCCATTAGAACACAGTCCATTAGAACACAGTCCATTGGAACACAGTCCATTAGAACACAGTCCATTAGAACACAGTCCATTAGAGCACGGTCCATTGGATCACGGTCCATTAGAACACAGTCCGTTGGAACACGGTCCATTAGAACACGGTCCATTAGAACACAGTCCATTGGAACACAGTCCATTAGAACACAGTCCATTAGAACACAGTCCATTGGAATACAGTCCATTAGAACACATTCCATTAGAACACAGTCCATTAGAACACAGTCCATTGGATCACAGTCCATGAGAACACAGTCCATTAGATCACAGTCCATTGGAACACAGTCCATTGGAACACAGTCCATTGGAACACAGTCCATTGGATCACAGTCCATTGGAACACAGTCCATTAGAATACAGTCCATTAGAACACAGTCCATTAGAACACAGTCCATTAGAACACAGTTCATTGGATCACAATCCATTTAGAAAACAGTCCATTGGAACACGGTCCATTGGAACAGTCCATTAGAATACAGTCCATTAGAACACATTCCATTAGAAAACAGTCCATTGGAACACAGTCCATTAGAACACAGTCCATTGGATCACAGTCCATTAGAACACAGTCCATTAGAACACAGTCCATTAGAACACAGTCCATTAGAACACAGTCCATTAGAACACAGTCCATTGGATCACAGTCCATTTAGAACACAGTCCATTAGAACACAGTCCATTAGAACACAGTCCATTAGAACACAGTCCATTAGAACACAGTCCATTAGAACACAGTCCATTAGAACACAGTCCATTAGAACACAGTCCATTGTACAAGTTTTGTTAGTTGTATGTACAGGATACATATGGTCCAACCAAATGCTTACTTGCAGGTTCCTTCTCAGCAACGAAACAACAATACGAAAATCTAAAAGATAAGAATACGAACACAAAGTAAATGGCTCAGTAGAATAGAATAAACATTTTAGGATCCACTAGTGAGGGACGTCAAGGAGATTCACCATTCTAAAGCTTGTTCAGTACGCGAGGGACATTTTAATCATGACAGCCACAGGTCGTTCCAGCCCTTCACTAACACCTCCTTCAACTAATTGTGATCTAAATTGTAGACAATGAATAGTTGAACACTGTGGTGGGCAGGAATAAGAACTTGCCCGGTGTGCAGTACACTGGGGCAGAAACACTGGGGCAGAAATCACCCACGTCTGTATTTTAGAAGGAGTTTCGTATGTTACAAGGAGCTGACAATTCTACATGATAGAGAATAACATACAGTATGTGGATCTACTAACGTAGTGATGCTACAAACTGCTGGACAAACTGACACAACTCCTAGAATAGTGGGATTTTCCTGACAACTCCCAGGATAGGGTAATTTTACTGACTAAACTCCTAGGGTAGGGTAATTTTACTGACTAAACTCCTAGGATAGGGTAATTTTACTGACTAAACTCCTAGGGTAGGGTAATTTTACTGACTAAACTCCTAGGGTAGGGTAATTTTACTGACTAAACTCCTAGGATAGGGTAATTTTACTGACTAAACTCCTAGGGTAGGGTAATTTTACTGACTAAACTCCTAGGATAGGGTGATTTTCCTGACAAACCTCCTGTGATAGGGTGATTTTCCTGACAAACCTCCTGTGATAGGGTGATTTCCCTGACAAACCCCTGTGATAGGGTGATTTCCCTGACAAACCCCTGTGATAGGGTGATTTCCCTGGTGGGCGGGAGGTTCCCAAGCAGTTTACATCTGTCTGGGTGATGGGGTGGGATGTGCTTCAATCTGAGGAGTTCAGAGCAGAAACATAAGGCCAAAGGGGGAGGAGAAATGAACCTCACTACTCAAATTTCAGTGCTGGTTCAAGTTGCTGAGAACGACAACTACCTTTGTTAATGTGCAATGGTTTTGTAAACAGATTTGCATATTCATAGGCTTGATCAAGTGGTCAGCAATTTACTTTTAATTGATAATTAACTTTAAGTAAACAGGCACTGCATGCATGTATTGACAGATCATGTAAGAATTCACAAATAATTAGCCAGATTGAACAGCTAGCGGCCATGTTGTTTTAAAATGTCTTACCTCCAACCCAGTCTGACACGACTGTTTTGTCTTGCCAATGTCATGCAGTGAAATTAACACATCAGTTGCCATCTGTCCCTGAAAACACACTTTTAAAAACGATTTGCTGAATTTGTCATTAGCTGGCTATTAAGTTCACCTATTCAGGATTTAGAAACTGTCTAGGTCTTCACAATTGACAACGCTGATTTTACAATATTTTTTGCTGTTGGGACATTAAACGGGACATTAAAAACTGTAATCTCTTATGTTTCACCGAGTTGTGGCTGAACGACAAGACGGATAATATAGAGCTGGATAATATAGAGCTAGATAATATAGAGCTAGCTGGCTTCACCAGATCAACTCTGTCTGTAATGTCTACATGTTTCCAACAGACCACCGTCGTCCCTGTGCCCAAGAAAGCAAAGGTAACCTGCCTAAATGATTACCGGCCCGTAGCACTCACGTCGGTCACCATGAAGTGCTTTGAAAGGCTGGTCATGGCTCTAATCAACACCATCATGCCGGAAACCCTAGACCCACTCCAATTCGCAAAATGCCCCAACTGATCCACAGATGATGCAATCTCACACTCCACACTGCCCTTTCACACCTGGACAAAAGGAACACCTATGTGAGAATGCTGTTCATTAGCTACAGCTCAGCGTTCAACACCATAGTGCCCACGAAGGTCATCATTAAGCTAAGGACTCTGAGACTAAACACCTCCCTCGGCAACTGGATCCTGGACTTCCTGATGGGCCGCCCCCAGGTGGTAAGGGGTAGGCAACAACACATCTGCCACGCTGATCCTCAACACAGGGGCTCCTCAGGGGTGCGTGCTTAGTCCACTCCTGTACTCCCTGTTCACCTACAACTGCATGGCCAGGCACGACTCCAACACCATCATTAAGTTTGCTCACGACACAACAGCCTGATCACCGACAACGATAAAACAGCCTATAGGTCGGAGGTCAGAGACCTGGCAGTGTGGTACCAGGACAACAACCTCTCCCTCAATGTGAGCAAGACAAAGGAGCTGATCGTGGACTACAGGAAAAGGAGGGCCGAACAGGCCCCCATTATCATCGACGTGGCTGAAGTGGAGCGGGTTGAGAGTTTCCACATCACCAACGAACTATCACGGTCCAAACACACCAAGACAGTTGTGAAGAGGGCACGACAACACCTTTTCCCCCGCAGGAGACTGAAAAGATTTGGCATGGGTCCCCAGATCCTCAAAACGTTCTACAGCTGCACCATCGAGAGCATCCTGACCGGTTGCATCACTGCCTGGTATGGAAACTGCTCGGCGTCTGACCGTAAGGCACTACAGAGGGTAGTGAGGACAGCCCAGTACATCACTGGGTCCAAGGCACTACAGAGGGTAGTGAGGACAGCCCAGTACATCACTGGGACCAAGGCACTACAGAGGGTAGTGAGGACAGCCCAGTACATCACTGGGGCCAAGCCACTACAGAGGGTAGTGAGGACAGCCCAGTACATCACTGGGACCAAGGCACTACAGAGGGTAGTGAGGACAGCCCAGTACATCACTGAGACCAAGCTTCCTGACATCCAGGACCTGTATACCAGAGGGTAGTGTGTACAGCCCAGTACATCACTGAGACCAAGCTTCCTGCCATCCAGGACCTGTATACCAGAGGGTAGTGGGTACGGCCCAGTACATCACTGGTGCCAAGCCACTACAGAGGGTAGTGCGTACAGCCCAGTACATCACTGGGACCAAGCTTCCTGCCATCCAGGACCTCTATACCAGAGGGTAGTGGGTACGGCCCAGTACATCACTGGGGCCCAGCTTCCTGCCATCCAGGACCTGTATATCAGAGGGTAGTGTGAACAGCCCAGTACATCACTGGTGCCAAGCCACTACAGAGGGTAGTGTGTACAGCCCAGTACATCACTGGGACCAAGCTTCCTGCCATCCAGGACCTGTAAACCAGAGGGTAGTGGGTACGGCCCAGTACATCACTGGGGCCCAGCTCCCTGCCATCCAGGACCTATATATCAGAGGGTAGTGTGTACAGCCCAGTACATCACTGGGACCAAGCTTCCTGCCATCCAGGACCTCTATACCAGAGGGTAGTGGGTACGGCCCAGTACATCACTGGGGCCCAGCTCCCTGCCATCCAGGACCTGTATATCAGAGGGTAGTGTGTACAGCCCAGTACATCACTGGTGCCAAGCTTCCTGCCATCCAGGACCTATATAATCGGTGGTGTCACAGGAAGGCTCCAAAAATTGTCAAAGACTCCAGTCACCCAAGTCATAGACTGTTTTCTCTCCTACCTTCTCTACTTAATCACAGATAAGACATTTAACTGGTTTAGTATAGTCCATACACTCAGTAACTCCACTCACAGCTTGTAGCTGTATAGTCTGTTTATTTGTGTTGTTGGTCTTGGCTAGTTTAGACTAGCGTGTGTCGAATCCTTTCCTGATGCATGGACACAATGGAGGAGCCCGGATCCACATTCCATGGTTGCCGAGGGAGACGAGCCAGAACACAATGCCTCAGTGTTTCAAAGAGAAGTTCCCCAACACTGTTAGAACACATTCTAGTTGATGGTATACCACATGGCCTATAGATGCTTGTAAAGAGGTTCATTGAGCTTGACCAAAACAATGGAATTGCCATGGAAACACGTGAGGGAAAGATCCTGAATCTCCCCATTGCCCTCCAGCAAAATGAGCCAACATTTAGACTATTGTTAAATGGAATCCATTTTTATGTTAAAATGTAGGAACTGGGGTCTACAGTTTGACCCCACTGCTGTCTCTGGCTCCACACCCACCCTGCCCAGACATCTAGATGTGTGAAAGTTAGTGTATAAGCTCATGATCCTTCATCTCTCATATTTCAAAGATGAAAAAAACACACACATGTTTTTTTGGTTTGGATTATATTTTACCAGAGCTAATGCGTTATATTCTGCTACATTCATTTCTCATTTCCACAAACTTCAAAGTGTTTCCTTTCAAATGGTACCAAGAATATGCATTTCCTTGCTTCAGGTCCTGAGCTACAGACAGTTAGATTTGGGTATGTCATTTGAAAGAAAAAAAAAGGCTACGATCCTTAATTAATGTAAGAGTTACCAATCAACTGCTTTACAGCTACAAACGACTGAATACCACCACTGATTTATGGCTATGCTAACCAGCTCATACAAACGGGAGTTAGCATTTAGCAGTCACTTCTTCTAAACCTGAAAAGGGACAACTTCCACATGTTATATGCAGCGAAAACAGCCAATTATATCCAAAACGGACTGAAGTGACCGCCTGTTACAATACATTAATCATGACGGATTTGAACGAATATCCTTGTTGAATGTGTGCCAGTCTGGTGGACTCATTTTCCGCTGTTGTCAACATCATAAACCAACCCTGTCTGTATTTTGCCCCATAGTTGCACACACATCTGTGTTGTTACTTAACATCCCAACCCATCTTTTGGTCACAAGAATTGATGAGTTCCTCCTCACTGCACCTATCTGGAATCCTGGGGACGTCCCTACCATAACCATAAACACAACCCTCACCTTAACAATTAGGTGGGTCATCTTCAATGGTTAGACACATCCCTAAACCAACCATAACATTAACCATAAACACAACCCTCACCTTAACAATTAGGTGGGTCATCTTCAATGGTTAGACACATCCCTAAACCAACCATAACATTAACCATAAACACAACCCTCACCTTAACAATTAGGTGGGTCAACTTCAATGGTTAGACACATCCCTAAACCAACCATAACGTTAACCATAAACACAACCCTCACCTTAACAATTAGGTGGGTCAACTTCAATGGTTAGACACATCCCTAAACCAACCATAACATTAACCATAAACACAACCCTCACCTTAACAATTAGGTGGGTCAACTTCAATGGTTAGACACATCCCTAAACCAACCATAACATTAACCATAAATACAACCCTCACCTTAACAATTAGGTGGGTCAACTTCAATGGTTAGGCACATCCCTAAACCAACCATAACATTAACCATAAACACAACCCTCACCTTAACAATTAGGTGGGTCATCTTCAATGGTTAGACACATCCCTAAACCAACCATAACATTAACCATAAACACAACCCTCACCTTAACAATTAGGTGGGTCAACTTCAATGGTTAGACACATCCCTAAACCAACCATAACATTAACCATAAACACAACCCTCACCTTAACAATTAGGTGGGTCAACTTCAATGGTTAGACACATCCCTAAACCAACCATAACATTAACCATAAACACAACCCTCACCTTAACAATTGTAAAAGGTCAACTTCAATGTTTAGGGACGTCCCAAGGATCCAGTATAGCACGGACCCTTTTAAAAACACCCCTGTCCTCTACCACGTGTTGCATTGTGGGTCCTGTCCAACCTCAACTCACCCTAGGAAACTTCTCCTACAGGAGCTCAACCCCGGCAGCTGAAAGCACAGCTACCCACGGAGCTACGCTGTTTTGTGGGCAGGGGGTCGACTCGACCCGCTGGCGGTCATTCATCCCATGTAAACACCACACGGACCATCTATGTGGATGACTTGTATTTCTACAAGCGGATGGTTAACAAAGAGAAGTGTCAGTCTATGAGAGGTAGGTGTTTTCTGTCTACCGGCTGTGGGACATTGATGTGCGTTTAGTTCGTGTGTTGCCCGGTTCCACTAACTTGTTCATGCTGGGCACCTGTAGTCATAACATTACAGGGAATTACTAAAACGGTCGGAAGTAAAAGCTTGTGTTGACGTGTGAAAAAGTGTTTCTTTGGAAGTGTTTGGCGAAGTTTACATTGATATGTCGGCACTTGCTGCTATGCCGCACACAAAATAGTTCACATTCTTCCAGGTGTTTGCACAGGGAAATTGGCTAACTCACACCCCCATACACATCAAACTGAAACTAACTGGCATCAAAGACCAGCTCTGGTGTGTTTTAATGCTACGTAGCTAGTATAAAGTGGTCAACTACCTGGTTCAAAGCTAACTTTGTGTGTGTGTGTGAATGGTACCAGTTGGTTTTACTCCGCCTGCACACCTGTCAGTGTTTCTGTGTTGTGGTAAAGCTGAACAGTTCATTACGGGTTCAGCAGCTACGTTAGTTGCCGAACCCCTAATAATGAACCAAGTTGGTGAAACCCTATTCTATTTGTTCTGGTTCATTATTATAGTATTTGTTGGCTATTATTATTATTATTATTATTATTATTAGTGAAGTGGAGATACCTAGTCAGTTGTCCACCTGAAATGTGTCTTCCTCATTTAACCCAACCTCTCTGAATCAAAGAGGTGTGGGGGGGCTGCCTTAATCAACATCCACGTCTTCTGTGCTCAGGGGAACAGTGGGTTAACTGCCTTATTCAGGGGAACAGTGGGTTAACAGCCTTGTTCAGGGGAACAGTGGGTTAACAGCCTTGTTCAGAGGAACAGTGGGTTAACTGCCTTGTTCAGAGGAACGGTGGGTTAACTGCCTCGTTCAGGGGAACGGTGGGTTAACTGCCTCGTTCAGGGGAACGGTGGGTTAACTGCCTCGTTCACGGTGGGTTAACTGGTCAGGGGGTGGGTTAACTGCCTCGTTCAGGGGGAACGGTGGGTTAACTGCCTCGTTCAGGGGAACGGTGGGTTAACTGCCTCGTTCAGGGGAACGGTGGGTTAACTGCCTCGTTCAGGGGAACGGTGGGTTAACTGCCTCGTTCAGGGAACGGTGGGTTAACTGCCTCGTTCAGGGGAACGGTGGGTTAACTGCCTCGTTCACCCTGGGGAACTGGTGGGTTAACCCTAACCCTGGTGGTCCTGTTAGTTAACCCTGGTGGGGAACCCTGGTGGTCCTGTTAGGTTGGTGGGTTAGTTAATCCTGGTGGTCCTGTTAGCTAACCCTGGTGGTAACCCTGTTAGCTGTTAACCCTAACCCTGGTGGTCCTGTTAGCTAACCCCTGGTGGTCCTGTTTACCCTGGTGGTCCTGTTAACCCTGGTGGTCCTGTTAGTCCTGTTAGCTAACCCTAACCCTGGTGGTCCTGTTAGCTAACCCTGGTTGTCCTGTTAGTTAATCCTGGTGGTCCTGTTAGCTAACCCTAACCCTGGTGGTCCTGTTAGTTAACCCTGGTGGTCCTGTTAGCTAACCCTAACCCTGGTGGTCCTGTTAGCTAACCCTGGTGGTTCTGTTAGTTAACCCTGGTGGTCCTGTTAGCTAACCCTAACCCTGGTGGTCCTGTTAGCTAACCCTGGTGGTCCTGTTAGCTAACCCTGGTGGTTCTGTTAGCTAACCCTGGTGGTTCTGTTAGCTAACCCTAACCCTGGTGGTCCTGTTAGCTAACCTTAATCCTGGTGGTCCTGTTAACCCTGGTGGTCCTGTTAGCTAACCCTAACCTTGGTGGTCCTGTTAGCGAACCCTAACCTTGGTGGTCCTGTTAGCAAACCCTAACCTTGGTGGTCCTGTTAGCAAACCCTAACCTTGGTGGTCCTGTTAGTTAACCCTGGTGGTCCTGTTAGTTAACCCTGGTGGTCCTGTTAGTTAACCCTGGTGGTCCTGTTAGTTAACCCTGGTGGTCCTGTTAGTTAACCCTGATGGTCCTGTTAGCTAACCCTGGTGGTCCTGTTAGCTAACCCTGGTGGTCCTGTTAGCTTACCCTTGTGGTCCTCTTAGTTAACTCTGGTGGTCCTGTTACCCTAACCCTGGTGGTCCTGTTAGTTAACCCTGGTGGTCCTGTTAGTTAACCCTGGTGGTCCTGTTAGCCAACCCTAACCCTGGTGGTCCTGTTAGCCAACCCTAACCCTGGTGGTCCTGTTAGCCAACCCTGGTGATCCTGTTAGCTATCCCTGGTGGTCCTGTTAGCTAACCCTAACCCTGGTGGTCCTGTTAGCCAACCCTGGTGGTCCTATTAGCTAACCCCAACCCTGGTGGTCCTGTTAGCCAACCCTGGTGGTCCTGTTAGCCAACCCTGGTGATCCTGTTAGCTAGCCCTGGTGGTCCTGTTAGCTAACCCTAACCCTGGTGGTCCTGTTAGCCAACCCTGGTGGTCCTGTTAGCCAACCCTGGTGGTCCTGTTAGCTAACCCTAACCCTGGTGGTCCTGTTAGCTAGCCCTGGTGGTCCTGTTAGCCAGCCCTGGTGATCCTGTTAGCCAGCCCTGGTGATCCTGTTAGCCAGCCCTGGTGATCCTGTTAGCCAGCCCTGGTGATCCTGTTAGCCAGCCCTGGTGATCCTGTTAGCCAGCCCTGGTGATCCTGTTAGCCAGCCCTGGTGATCCTGTTAGCCAGCCCTGGTGATCCTGTTAGCCAGCCCTGGTGATCCTGTTAGCCAGCCCTGGTGATCCTGTTAGCCAGCCCTGGTGATCCTGTTAGCCAGCCCTGGTGATCCTGTTAGCCAGCCCTGGTGATCCTGTTAGCCAGCCCTGGTGATCCTGTTATCCAACCCTGGTGATCCTGTTATCCAACCCTGGTGATCCTGTTATCCAACCCTGGTGATCCTGTTATCCAACCCTGGTGATCCTGTTAGCCAACTCTGTTGGTCCTGTTAGCTAGCCCTGGTGGTCCTGTTAGCTAGCCCTGGTGGTCCTGTTAGCTAGCCCTGGTGGTTCTGTTAGTTAACCCCAACGTTAGAATGGGCAAAACGAGTGACCTAAGTGACTGAGCGTGGTATGATCTCTACCAGTAGCAAGTGTTGTTTTGGGTCTGTGGCAGGCTGCAGTGCCTCCCTCATTTCTCTCAGACCAAAATTCCAGTACACGGTAATATAGGCTATATGCTTCTCCTTTGTCGTGCTAAGATTACATCAACACATCATTGTCTGTTTCTGGCTGTGTAAATTGTGCTGACACTGTGTGTGTGTGTGTGTGAGAGAGCCCTTGATCATGCCAACTGCTGAGCCCCCTCTCCGTCTCTTGTCAGATTCACCCTCCCCTGTCCCACACATAAAGATGGGGGGGGGGCTTCAGTGTTGATGCGCTCAAGGTGTCATTAAATATGTATGGGGTCTTTTTAATGTATGATGCACAGTTCCCCCTCAGGAGCTCTGCAGGGCTCATCTCGCTCTGTCTGTCTCCATCTCGCTCTGTCTGTCTAGGGAGGACACTTTCATTTTTGGCTGTGGCTGTGAATACAGAGTTTTCGACCCCGCCCGACCAAGTATGGATATTCTTTCTCAAAGCTACTGATCCAGATCACGTTCTGGACATTTAAAAAAAAAAATTTACACCCCCAAAAAATTCTAACTTAGCTACTGCTCACCAGACCTCCTGTCACATTTCTCTCTTTGCTCACCCTTCTTCTGAACCACCTCCCGTCTTGTTTTTCTCTTTGCTCACCCTTCTTCTGAACCACCTCCCGTCTCGTTTTTGTCTTTGCTCGCCCTTCTTCTGAACCACCTCCCGTCTCGTTTTTGTCTTTGCTCACCCTTCTTCTGAACCACCTCCCGTCTCGTTTTTGTCTTTGCTCACCCTTCTTCTGAACCACCTCTCGTTTTTGTCTTTGCTCACCCTTCTTCTGAACCGTTTTCTCTCTTTGCTCACCCTTCTTCTGATCCACCTCCCGTCTCGTTTTTGTCTTTGCTCACCCTTCTTCTGAACCACCTCTCGTTTCTCTCTTTGCTCACCCTTCTTCTGAACCACCTCCCGTCTCGTTTCTCTCTTTGCTCACCCTTCTTCTGAACCATGACGATGTAGCCAACGTCTCTGCCTCATATTTCTGAACCACTGAAATCAAAACCCTGTAGCAGATTGAAGGAACATTCAAGACCTTTTATGAAGGTTACAACTTTCTGCCTGTTGTAACGGATATTGCAGTGGCACAAACAGGAGAGGCACACAGTCCCGACACATTGCTGTGTCTGTCTTGCTTGTGTTTTGATATGCTGTCTAGCTGCATGTAACTCCCCACTTGAGTTTTGCGTTGGGCTAAAAAACTATCAAAGAGTTTGTACGAACGTATTGATCATGTCGTTTGTGTACAACGTAAATAGCTGAAATCGCCTTATGCTTACTGAGTCGATCCCAAAATCAACTTTTTAGTCCCCCAGCCACTGTGGCGGGTAGATGGAAAAAAATCCACCAGCCACTCAATTTTTTTTGCGCCATAATTATAGTTGAAGTCGGAAGTTTACTTACTCTTAGGTTGGAGTCGTTAACTCGTTTTTCAACAACTCCACAAATTTCTTGTTAACAAACTATAGTTTTGGCTAGTCGGTTAGGACATCTACTTTGTGCATGACACAAGTAATTTTTCCAACAATTGTTTACAGACAGATGATTTCACTTATAATTCACTGTATCACAATTCCAGTGGGTCAGAAGTTTACATACACTAAGTTGACTGTGCCTTTAAACAGCTTGGAAAATTCCAGAAAATGATGTCATGGCTTTAGAAGCTTCTGATTGACATCATTTGAGTCAATTGGAGGTGTACCTGTGGGTGTATTTCAAGGCCTACCTTCAAACTCAGTGCCTTTTTGCTTGACATCATGGGGAAATCAGCCAAGACCTCAGAAAAATACATTGTAAACCTCCACAAGTCTGGTTCATCCTTGGACCAGGTTCATCTGAACAAACAACAGTACGCAAGTATAAACACCATGGGACCACGCAGCCGTCATACCACTCAGGAAGGAGACGCGTTCTGTCGCCTAGAGATGAACGTACTTTGGTGCGGAAAGTGCAAATCAGATAAATCCCAAAACCGCAGCAAAGGACCTTGTGAAGATGCTGGAGGAAATCTACATCCACAGTAAAACGAGTCCTATATCGTTCTAAAACCACCATAAAAAGCCAGACTATGGTTTGCAACTGCACATGGGGACAAAGATCGTACTTTTTGGAGAAATGTCTTCTGGTCTGATGAAACAAAAATAGAACTTTGGTCATAATGAATCATGTTGTGGGGGTGCTTTGCTGCAGGAGGGACTGCATTTCACAAAATAGATGGCATCATGAGGAGTGACAAGTGTGTGGATATATTGAAGCAACATCTCAAGACATCAGTCAGGAAGTTAAAGCTTGGTTGCAAATGGGTCTTCCAAATGGACATTGACCTAGCATACTTCCAAAGTTGTGGCAAAATGGCTTAAGGACAACAAAGTCAAGGTATTGGAGTGGCCAACACATAGCCCTGACCTCAATCCTATGGAGAATTTGTAGGCAGAACTGAAAATGTGTGCGAGCAAGGAGGCCTACAAAACTGGCTCAGGGGTGAATTTTGGCCCATTCCTCAACTTATTGTGGGAAACGTGTTTTATTTGACCTTTTATTTGACCAGGCAAGTCAGTGAAGAACAAATTCTTATTTTGTCTGTTCAGGGGCAGAATGACAGATTTGTACCTTGTCACCTCGGGGGTTTGAACTTGCAACCTTCCGGTTACTAGTACAACACTCTAACCACTAGGCTACACTGCTGCCCCAAAGGCTACCTCAAACGATTGACCCAAGTTAAACAATTTTAAGGCAATTCTACCAAATACTAATTGAGTGCATGTAAACCCACTGGGAATGTGATGAAGGAAATAAAAGCTGAAATAAATCATTCTCTCTACTGTTATTCTGACATTTCACATCCTTAAAATAAAGTGGTGATCCTAACTGACCCTTTTTATCAGGGTTATATGTCAGGAATTGTGAATAACTGAGTTTAAATATATTTGGCTAAGGTGTATGTAAACGTCCGACTTCAACTGTGTGTAGGAATGACGTTTGCTGTAGGTTTGAGCAGCATATTGGCTATGTGCCTGGTGTAATACATTATCACAGCATGTTGGCTATATGCCTGGTCTAATACATTATCACAGCATGTTGGCTATGTGCCTGGTCTAATACATTATCACAGCATGTTGGCTATGTGCCTGGTCTAATACATTATCACAGCATGTTGGCTTTGTGCCTGGTGTAATACATTATCACAGCATGTTGGCTATGTGCCTGGTGTAATACATTATCACAGCATGTTGGCTATATGCCTGGTCTAATACATTATCACAGCATGTTGGCTATATGTCTGGTGTAATACATTATCACAGCATGTTGGCTATGTGCCTGGTCTAATACATTATCACAGCATGTTGGCTTTGTGCCTGGTGTAATACATTATCACAGCTGAGCATCATTTGCAAATAATTTTATTTTTTTATTTACTGGACTGATGTTCATGCATCTGATGGTATTTAAGAGAACAGGGAACTCTGGGAAAAGTCAAATCATGATGCCCGTGAACTTCAGGTCTGCTGTAGAAAGATGCTTGTGTGTTGACCGTTCCAAACTATATTCCCCAGTCGATCTAGTTTTGTTTTGAGGTCCCAGTTGTATTGACCGCACTGAAGTCAGAAGTCTGCTATTTCCTAGTTGTTTTAGAAACTGTATTAGTCTCTGCCACCTTCTCCCTCCCGCTGAGGGTCCACCTCTCACGGTCCCTGCTCTCCTTCCTTTCCTCCGGTGAGACTACCCAAAGAGAGGGGACACCATCTTCCACCTGATGGTGAAACTCGAGTCGCACTGCACCTGCCTCATGCACAAATTCATGTTGTTCCCATGATCAGAGAAAGTGAATCATCAATCAGCGATATACAAATTGGTCTATTTATTTACTAACTTAATCACAGAATTACACAAACACACACCCAATTAGGTCATATATTGGTTACTGACATGATACACAGAAAAGTCCCTAGTGGACTAAGCCGGTATGACAGCTTGGTAGACAAAGGAAAGGGGTGGGGCCACTCCGAGAATTCACTGTAATACAGTCGATAACTACACTCATGAACTGCCAAAACTTTTAACACGAACAGCCACTCATTTTGAAAATAAATAGCAATTGACATATTTACGAGTGTATGCCTTTGTTGTTCCTCTCCGATCGCCGGCCTGTCTGCTGCATAGTCAGTCAACAGAAAGCCTCTGGTTTGTCCACCAGAGATCAAAGTCTGTCGGAGTTGTAGGTTGTTATAATGGATACTTCAGTATCATGC
>NC_056450.1:44495262-44510262 GCF_018296145.1 Oncorhynchus tshawytscha
CTGCAAATCGGGCAGTTCCAGACCCTGCCAGAGGCCAGGAATTACACACGCAGTGTAAACTCTACAGGGAGAGAACAGGTATATAAAACACACACACGTGGTTGTCAAAGCTACAAAAAGAGTGAAATAAGATCTGAAAATGGCTCGCTAGGAAACTAAAGAGTGGCGCTTTCCTCTTTCTCTCCGCTAAGAACTCGGGCAGAACAAGTCTTTGTTTCGGTGATGGTCTTTGTTTTGCGATTAAAGGCCTGATTTTTGGTGGAGTGCTGCGAAGATGGTTGTCCTTCTGGAAGGTTCTCTCATCTCCACAGATAAACTCTGGAGCGCTGTCAGAGTGACCATCCGGTTCTTGGTCACCTCCCTGACCAAGGCCCTTCTCCCCCGATTGTTCAGTTTGGCCGGGCGGCCAGCTCTAGGAAGAGTCTTGGTGGTTCCAAAATTCTTCCATTTAAGAATGATGGAGGCCACTGTGTTCTTCGGTACCTGCAATGACATTATTTCATACACTTCCCCAGATCTGTGCCTCGACCAAATTGTGTTTCGGAGCTCTATGGACAATTCCTTCGACTTCATGGCTTGATTTTTGCTCTGACATGCACTGTTAACTGTGGGACCTTATATAGACAGGTATGTGCCTTTCCAAATCATGTCCAATCAATTCAATTTACCACAGGTGGACTCCAATCAAGTTGTCGAAACATCTCAAGGATGATCAATGGAAACAGGATGCACCTAACTTATAAAAAATGTTGAACAAGTCAAGGGGTCCTAATACTTACCGACTGCATTGTAGCTACCCTACCATAAACAACACAGCAGCAGACCAATCGGCAATCGGCAGGGAAACGATACCCAACATTCTATGCTGGAGCTGAATTCTAAAAGGCGTTTTTGTTTTTGTTGATGCGACACCCTTTTTTAAATGGTCTGAAAGTTATTGCAGGGGCATTCTGTCTGTAAAGGGTGTTCGTTTCACTTTCTCTCTCGCTCTTCCCCTTTTCTCTCTTTTCCTAACCCCCCCTGCTTTGGCTGGTGCTCCCCCTTACTTCCTTCCTCCTTAACTTTCCTTTCCTTCCTTCCTCTGTTCCTCCCCTCCCTCGTCCCTCTCTCTCTCTTCCAGTGTGTGTCTGTGAAGATTATAGGCTGTGTGTTAGACTGAGAGAGGGGTGTTTTAAGGGGTGTAATAATGTGTGACAGAGAGAGAGAGAGAGGGGTGTGGCAGTGTAATTGGTGCCTGTGTTACACAGCTGTCTCAATGTGTTTCCCTATATAGGCCTACACACACACAGGCCTACACACACACAGGCACACACACACACACTGTCATTTAGCTTGTTGTATTCCACTGGTTTGTAAACTGTTCTCTTGTAAAGGCCTCTATTAACCAAACATCAGACTGTGTGTGTTTCGGACGGTTGAGGAGGCCAGGGTAGTGCTCTGCTGTGGGCCAGGGTAGTGCTCTGCTGTGGGCCAGGGTAGTGCTCTGCTGTGGGCCAGGGTAGTGCTCTGCTGTGGGCCAGGGTAGTGCTCTGCTGTGGGCCAGGGTAGTGCTCTATATATAGATTGGGTTTGCATGTCTCTAGGGTCTTGTTTCAGACAGTTTTCTGAGGTGACAGTACCTTCCCATAATTGTGCGTACTGTCGTACCATGTGTGTTCGAACCTGTTTTTCCACATTCATCACTAGCTGATTAGTTTCACCAGGTGCTGCAGTTTCTAAATACTCCACTATACAGATACCAACAAAACAAGATAAACTTTCTACCTCGATAACTTAACTTTAAAAAAAAGCGTATCTTCCCCCTCAGGAGGTTGAAAAGTTTGTCATCGGCCCTCAGATCCTCTATAAGTTCTACAGCTGCACCTTTGAGAGCATATTGACTGGCTGTATCACTGCTTGGTATGACAACAGGGCCGCCCTCGATCACATGGCGCTACAGAGGGTTGTGAGGACAGCCCAGTACATCACTGGGGCCCAGCTCCCTGCCATCCAGGACCTCTATATCAGAGGGTGGTGCGGACAGCCCAGTACATCACTGGGGCCCAGCTCCCTGTCATCCAGGACCTCTATATCAGAGGGTGGTGAGGACAGCCCAGTACATCACTGGGGCCCAGCTCCCTGCATCCAGGACCTCTATATCAGGTGGTGAGGACAGCCCAGTACATCACTGGGGCCCAGCACCCTGCCATCCAGGACCTATATATCAGAGGGTGTGAAAGGAAAGGCCCGGAAAATCGTTACACTCCAACCACCCAAGTTATAGACTGTTCTCTCTGCTTCTGCATGGCAAGCGGTGCAGGGGGATGAAGTCTGGCACCAACAGGCTCCTGAACAGCTTCTATCCCCAAGCCATAAGACAAATAAATGGCAAACAAAATAGATACACTGACTGTCTGAGTTAACCTTGTATCCCAATTGACCTTTTCATTTTATCTGTATGCGCACTGACGGGGCCCCATGCGCACTGACGGGGCCCCAGGCGCGTACAGTAAGACGTATCCTGGTGTCCTGATGTCCTTGCCGTTCCTGAATCAGGAAGGCCACCAAAAATTCTGAGATTTCCATACCCAACTATAACATTTTCCGTCAAGATAGAACTGCCAAAGGGGGAGGAGTTAGCCTGCAAAGTAATGTCATACTTTCCAGGTCCATACCCAAACAGTTCGAACTACTAATTTTGAAAATTACTCTCTCCAGAAATAAGTCTCTCACTGTTGCCGCCTGCTACCGACCCCCCTCAGCTCCCAGCTGTGCCCTGGACACCATTTGTGAATTGATCGCCCCCCCCATCTAGCTTCAGAGTTTGTTCTGTTAGGTGACCTAAACTGGGATATGCTTAACACCCCGGCAGTCCTACAATCTAAGCTAGATGCCCTCAATCTCACACAAATCATCAAGGAACCCACCAGGTACAACCCTAAATCTGTAAACAAGGGCACCCTCATAGACGTCATCCTGACCAACTGGCCCTCCAAATACACCTCCGCTGTCTTCAACCAGGATCTCAGCGATTACTGCCTCATTGCCTGTATACGCTACGGAGCAGCAGTCAAACGACCACCCCTCATCACTGTCAAACGCTCCCTAAAACACTTCTGTGAGCAGGCCTTTCTAATCGACCTGGCCCGGGTATCCTGGAAGGACATTGACCTCATCCCGTCAGTTGAGGATGCCTGGTCATTCTTTAAAAGTAACTTCCTCACCATTTTAGATAAGCATGCTCCGTTCAAAAAATGCAGAACTAAGAACAGATACAGCCCTTGGTTCACTCCAGACCTGACTGCCCTCGACCAGCACAAAAATATCCTGTGGCGGACTGCAATAGCATCGAATAGTCCCCGCGATATGCAACTGTTCAGGGAAGTCAGAAACCAACACACGCAGTCAGTCAGGAAAGCTAAGGCCAGCTTCTTCAGGCAGAATTTTGCATCCTGTAGCTCCAACTCCAAAAAGTTCTGGGACACTGTGAAGTCCATGGAGAACAAGAGCACCTCCTCCCAGCTGCCCACTGCACTGAGGCTAGGTAACACGGTCACCACCGATAAATCCATGATTATCGAAAACGTCAACAAGCATTTCTCAACAGCTGGCCATGCCTTCCGCCTGGCTACTCCAACCTCGGCCAACAGCTCCGCCCCCCCGCAGCTACTCGCCCAAGCCTCTCCAGGTTCTCCTTTACCCAAATCCAGATAGCAGATGTTCTGAAAGAGCTGCAAAACCTGGACCCGTACAAATCAGCTGGGCTTGACAATCTGGACCCTCTATTTCTGAAACTATCCGCCGCCATTGTCGCAACCCCTATTACCAGCCTGTTCAACCTCTCTTTCATATCGTCTGAGATCCCCAAGGATTGGAAAGCTGCCGCAGTCATCCACCTCTTCAAAGGGGGAGACACCCTGGACCCAAACTGTTACAGACCTATATCCATCCTGCCCTGCCTATCTAAGGTCTTCGAAAGCCAAGTCAACAAACAGGTCACTGACCATCTCGAATCCCACCGTACCTTCTCCGCTGTGCAATCTGGTTTCCGAGCCGGTCACGGGTGCACCTCAGCCACGCTCAAGGTACTAAACGATATCATAACCGCCATTGATAAAAGACAGTACTGTGCAGCCGTCTTCATCGACCTTGCCAAGGCTTTCGACTCTGTCAATCACCATATTCTTATCGGCAGACTCAGCCAGTAGCCTCGGTTTTTCGGATGACCGCCTTGCCTGGTTCACCAATTACTTTGCAGACAGAGTTCAGTGTGTCAAATCGGAGGGCATGCTGTCCGGTCCTCTGGCAGTCTCTATGGGGGTGCCACAGGGTTCAATCCTCGGGCCGACTCTTTTCTCTGTATATATCAATGATGTTGCTCTTGCTGCGGGCGATTCCCTGATCCACCTCTACGCAGACGACACCATTCTATATACTTCCTGCCCGTCCTTGGACACTGTGCTATCTAACCTCCAAACGATCTTCAATGCCATACAACACTCCTTCCGTGGCCTCCAACTGCTCTTAAACGCTAGTAAAACCAAATGCATGCTTTTCAACTGTTCGCTGCCTGCACCTGCACGCCTGACCAGCATCACCACCCTGGATGGTTCCGACCTTGAATATGTGGACATCTATAAGTACCTAGGTGTCTGGCTAGACTGTAAACTCTCCTTCCAGACTCATATCAAACATCCCCAATCAAATCAAGAGTCGGCTTTCTATTCCGCAACAAAGCCTCCTTCACTCACGCCGCCAAACTTACCCTAGTAAAACTGACTATCCTACCGATCCTCGACTTCGGCGATGTCATCTACAAAATTGCTTCCAACACTCTACTCAGCAAACTGGATGCAGTTTATCACAGTGCCATCCGATTTGTCACTAAAGCACCTTATACCACCCACCACTGTGACTTGTATGCTCTAGTCGGCTGGCCCTCGCTACATATTCGTCGCCAGACCCACTGGCTCCAGGTCATCTACAAGTCCATGCTCGGTAAAGCTCCGCCTTCTCAGTTCACTGGTCACGATGGCAACACCCATCCGTAGCACGCGCTCCAGCAGGTGTATCTCACTGATCATCCCTAAAGCCAACACCTAATTTGGCCGCCTTTCGTTCCAGTTCTCTGCTGCCTGTGACTGGAACGAATTGCAAAAATCGCTGAAGTTGGAGACTTTTATCTCCCTCACCAACTTCAAACATCTGCTATCTGAGCAGCTAACCGATCGCTGCAGCTGTACATAGTCTATTGGTAAATAGCCCACCCATTTTCACCTACCTCATCCCCATACTGTTTTTATTTATTTACTTTTCTGCTCTTTTGCACACCAATATCTCTACCTGTACATGACCATCTGATCATTTATCACTCCAGTGTTAATCTGCAAAATTGTAATTATTCGCCTACCTCCTCATGCCTTTTGCACACAATGTATATAGACTCCCCTTTTTTTCTACTGTGTTATTGACTTGTTAATTGTTTAATCCATGTGTAACTCTGTGTTGTCTGTTCACACTGCTATGCTTTATCTTGGCCAGGTCGCAGTTGCAAATGAGAACTTGTTCTCAACTAGCCTACCTGGTTAAATAAGGTGAAATAAAAAAAATAAAAAATAAATCTACCTCCTTCACTCCAGTATCCCTGTCCCCTTCCCCCTATACATATCTACCTCCATCACTCCAGTATCCCTGTCCCCTTCCCCCTTTACATATCTACCTCCATCACTCCAGTATCCCTGTCCCCTTCCCCCTTTACATATCTACCTCCATCACTCCAGTATCCCTGTCCCCTTCCCCCTATACATATCTACCTCCATCACTCCAGTATCCCTGTCCCCTTCCCCCTATACATATCTACCTCCATCACTCCAGTATCCCTGTCTCCTTCCTCCTATATATATATCTACCTCCATCACTCCAGTATCCCTGTCTCCTTCCCCCTATATAT
Organism: Oncorhynchus tshawytscha; assembly: GCF_018296145.1. Classification (NCBI taxonomy): domain Eukaryota; kingdom Metazoa; phylum Chordata; class Actinopteri; order Salmoniformes; family Salmonidae; genus Oncorhynchus; species Oncorhynchus tshawytscha. Next base: position 44,501,192 of record NC_056450.1, read on the forward strand.
AGATCTACCTCCATCACTCCAGTATCCCTGTCCCCTAAGGTAAAAATCTGTCATTCTGCTCCTGATCAATGCCGTCATTGTAAATAAGAATTTGTTCTTAACTGACTTGCCTAGTTAAATACAAATATCCATTCACCCTCCATGGTATCCCTGGTATTCTGACCCTTAACTGACCCTGTATATAGTATGGTATTAACTGATAGATCTGACCTCCATCACCCTGTATATAGTAGTATCCCTGTCCCTGTATATAGTATGGTAAAAAGTATGTCATTCTGCTCCTGATCAATGACCCTGTATATAGTATGGTATTCATTGTAAATAAGAATTTGTTCTTAACTGACTTGCCTAGTTAAATACAAATATGGTATTAACTGACCCTGTATATAGTATGGTATTAACTGACCCTGTATATAGTATGGTATTAACTGACCCTGTATATAGTATGGTATTAACTGACCCTGTATATAGTATGGTATTAACTGACCCTGTATATAGTATGGTATTAACTGACCCTGTATATAGTATGGTATTAACTGACCCTGTATATAGTATGGTATTAACTGACCCTGTATATAGTATGGTATTAACTGACCCTGTATATAGTATGGTATTAACTGACCCTGTATATAGTATGGTATTAACTGACCCTGTATATAGTATGGTATTAACTGACCCTGTATATAGTATGGTATTAACTGACCCTGTATATAGTATGGTATTAACTGACCCTGTATATAGTGTGGTATTAACTGACCCTGTATATAGTGTGGTATTAACTGACCCTGTATATAGTATGGTATTAACTGACCCTGTATATAGTATGGTATTAACTGACCCTGTATATAGTGTGGTATTAACTGACCCCTGTATAACTGACCCTGTATATAGTGTGGTATTAACTGACCCTGTATATATATGGTGTGGTAGTGTGGTATATTAACTGACCTGACCCTGTATATAGTGTGGTATTAACTGACCCTGTATATAGTGTGGTATTAACTGACCCTGTATATATATAACTGACCCTGTATATAGTGTGGTATTAACTGACCCTGTATATAGTGTGGTATTAACTGACCCTGTATATAGTGTGGTATTAACTGACCCTGTATATAGTGTGGTATTAACTGACCCTGTATATAGTGTGGTATTAACTGACCCTGTATATAGTGTGGTATTAACTGACCCTGTATATAAACTCAGCAAAAAAAGAAACGTCCCTTTTTCAGGACCCTGTCTTTCAAAGATAAGTTGTAAAAATCCAAATAACGTCACAGATCTATATTGTAAAGGGTTTAAACACTGTTTCCCATGCTTGATCAATGAACCATAAACAATTAATGAACATGCACCTGTGGAACGGTCGTTAACACACTAACAGCTTACAGACGGTAGGCAATTAAGGTCACAGTTATGAAAACTTAGGACACTAAAGAGGCCTTTCTACTGACTCTGGAAAACCACTAAAAGAAAGATACCCAGGGTCCCTGCCTTAGGCATTCTGCAAGGAGGCATCCTAGATCAGCAACATGTTTTTGAAGGCAGGCCCAGATCTGTCGGCTGTTCTACCCACGATACCTTGAAACAGTGGAGATCCTTCTGGTGAAGGACTTCTCCTCTACACATCTCGTGATTCATACGCATGCTGGCTGTTCTGTTCTGTGTGTGTGTGTGTGTGTGTGTGTGTGTGTGTGTGTGTGTGTGTGTGTGTATTTGTGCGTCCGCCTGTGTGTGTGTGTGTGTGCGTCTCCACTCGCCTTTGTTCTTGGGTTTTAAAGGAGTTAGCAGCTGAGTGTTGAAGGACGGATGAGGATCCTTTTTATACATCTACATGTAACCTACGGGTGTAAGCCCGTTCTGTATGGACGGGGCGGCAGGATAGCCTAGTGGTTAGAGCATTGGACTAGTAACCGGAAGTTCAAATCCCCGAGCTGACAAGGTACAAATCTGTCGTTCTGTTCAAATCTGTTCCTAGGCAGTCATTGAAAATAAGAATTTGTTCTTAACTGACTTGCCTCGTAAAATAAAGATAAAATAAATGGACCTTATTATTATCATGCTGAAACAGGGCCTTTCCCCAAACTGTTGCCACAAAGTTGGAAGGACAGAATTGTCAAGAATGTATGCTCTAGCATTAAGATTTCCCTTCACTGGAACTAAGGGGCCCGAACCATGAAAAACAGCCCCAGACCATAATTCCTTCTCCACCAAACTTTGCAGTTGGACTAGTAGCGTTCGGGCAGGTAGCGTTCTCCTGGCATCCGCCAAACACAGATTTGTCCGTCAGACTGCCAGATGGTGAAGTGTGATTCATCCCTCCAGAGAACGTGTTTCCACAGCTCCAGTGTCCAATGGCGGCGAGCTTTACACCACTCCAGCAGAAGCTTGGCATTGCACATGATGATCTTAGGCTTGTGAGCGGCTGCTCGGCCACGGAAACACATTTAATTAATCTACCAACAAACAGTTTGTGTGCTGACGTTGCTTCCAGAGGCAGTTTGGAACTCGGTAGTGAGCGTTGCTTCTTACGCTCTACGCGCTTCAGCACTCGCCGGGCCCCTTCTGTGAGCTTGTGTGGCCTACCACTTCGTGGCTGAGCCGTTGTTTCTCCTAAACAGACTCTCGCCCTATCCCAGTCTTTTGTCACCACTTGCTTCTAGATGTCGTTCACCATTGTTCCTTTACCGAAGAAAGCAAGTAACTGATCTAAATGACTATCACCCCGTAGCACTCACTTCTGTCATCATGAAGTGCTTTGAGAGACTAGTCAAAGATCATAACGCCTCCACCTTACCCGACATCCTACTTCCACTGCAGTTTGCACACTGCCTCAATAGATCCACGGATGCCGCAATCACCATCACACTGCCCTATCCCGTCTAGACGAGGAATACTTACAGTACCAATCTAAAGTTTGGACACACCTACTCATTCCAGGGGTTTTCTTTATTTTTACTATTTTCTACATTGTAGAATAATAGTGAAGACATCCACTATGAAATAACACCTATGGAATCATGAGGTGAACAAATCCAAATATAATTTATATTTGGGATTCTTCAAATGAGATTCTTCAAATTAGCCACCCTTTGCCTTTGACTGCATCGCACACTCTTGGCATTCTCTCAACCAGCGTCATGAGGTAGTCACCTGGAATGCATTTCAATTATCAGGTGTGTCTTGTTAAAAGTTAATGTGTGGAATTTCTTTCCTTAATGCGTTTGGGCCAATCAGTTGTTGTGACAAGGTAGGGGTGGTATACAGAAGATAGCCCTAATTGGTAAAAGACCAAGTCCATATTATGGCAAGAACAGCTCAAATAAGCAAAGAGAAATGACAGTCCTTCATTACTTTAACACATGAAGGTCAGTCAATCCATAAAATGTCAAGAACTGAACGTTTCTTTAAGTGCAGTCGCAAAAACCATCAAGCGTTGTGATGAAACTGTCTCTCATGAGGCGCCACAGGGAGGGAAGATCCAGAGTTACCTCTGCTGTAACAGACACATTTCAACATCAACTGTTCAGAGGAGACTGTGTGGTCGAATTGCTGCAAAGAAACCACTACTAAAGGACACCAATAAGAAGAGACTTGCATGGTCAAGAAACATGAGCAATGGACATTAGCCCGGTGGAAATCTGTCCTTTGGTCTGATGAGTCCAAATTTGAGATTTTTGGTTCCAACCGCGGTGTCTTTGTGAGACGCAGAGTAGGTGAATGGATCTCCACATGTGTGGTTCCCACCGTGAAGCATGGAGGAGGTGGTGTGGGGGTGCTTTCCTGTTGACACGGCCTTGAATTCTAAATAAATCACAGACACACTTAACCAGCATGGCTACCACAGCATTCTGCAGCGATACGCCATCCCATCTGGTTTGGGCTTAGTCCCACTATCATTTGTTTTTCAACAGGACAATGACCCAACAGGCTGTGTAAGGGCTATTTGATCAAGAAGGAAAGTGATGTAGTGCTTCATCAGATGACCTGGCCACCACAATCCCCCGACCTCAACCCAATTGACATGGTTTGGAATGAGTCAGACCGCAGAGTGAAGGAAAAGCAGCCAACAAGTGCTCAGCATATGTGGGAACTACTTCAAGACTGTACATGATCCCATTTGTGTTATTTCATAATTAGGATGTCTTCACTATTATTCTACAAAGTAGAAAATCGTAAAAATAAAGAAAAAGCCTCAAAGGAGTAGATGTGTTCAAACCTTTGACTGGTGCTGTATATATTTATACCACGGAATGAAATATTGCTCATCCTAATATTTGTATTTCTTAATTCCATAATTTAACTTTTTAAATGGTTGTGTATTGTTAGATATTACTGCACTGCTAGAGCTAAAAACACAATTTCACTACTCCTGCAATAACATCTTGTGCGGCCAATAAAATGTGATTTGATAAACGTTGTTATAAGGCAATAGAACATGTCTTCTTCAGTCTAGGCGTCCCGCTAGTGGGGCAACTTCCTGTGAAACTGGAGGGCACACAATTCAAATAAATAATCATAAAATTATGGATATTAAACATTGAGGTACATACAGGTGTCTTATATCGGTTGAAAACTTAAATTATTGTTAGTTACTTTACTGCACAGATACCCTAAAATGTAATTAAACTATAATATTTCACATGGAAAGAAGTATGTTCAATAGGAAACTGATATTAGCAGGTGCGTCTTGTCTTCCTCGCACACCCAAACACGAATTTCGAATCGCGTGTCCCAGTACGAAAACTCCTTATTCGTTTTGGAAGAAACCAGCCTGAAACCTTGAGCATAGTGCTGACACCCAGTGGAAGCCATATGAATTGCATCCTGAGAGCTAGATTTCAGAAAGCTCCTATGCTTTCCAATGTAAGAGCATGGGCTCTCTCTTTCAAGAAAAAATTTAATAATTCAGATTTGGTCTTTCTTTTGGATTTTCTCCTACCATATCTATTGTGTTAGTCTCCTACATTATTTTAACAATTCTACAAACTTCAAAGTGTATTCTATCCAATGCTACCAATTTATATGCATATCCTGGCTTCTGGGCCTGAGTAACAGGCAGTTTACTTTGGGCACATCATTCAGACAGGAAGTGGAGAAAGGAGGACCCTATCGCGAAGAAGTTTTAAGCAGTATCTATGAATTTTACAGTGTGTATTCCTGCTGGTCACAGTGGGTTCTCTGTTTACAGTGTGTATTCCTGCTGGTCTCAGTGGGCTCTCTGTTTACAGTGTGTATTCCTGCTGGTCTCAGTGGGCTCTCTGTTTACAGTGTGTATTCCTGCTGTACACAGTGGGTTCTCTGTTTACAGTGTGTATTCCTGCTGGTCTCAGTGGGCTCTCTGTTTACAGTGTGTGTTCCTGCTGGTCACAGTGGGTTCTCTGTTTACAGTGTGTATTCCTGCTGGTCTCAGTGGGCTCTCTGTTTACAGTGTGTGTTCCTGCTGGTCTCAGTGGGCTCTCTGTTTACAGTGTGTGTTTCCTGCTGGTCACAGTGGGTTCTCTGTTTACAGTGTGTATTCCTGCTGGTCTCAGTGGGCTCTCTGTTTACAGTGTGTTTTCCTGCTGGTCTCAGTGGGCTCTCTGTTTACAGTGTGTATTCCTGCTGGTCTCAGTGGGCTCTCTGTTTACAGTGTATGTTCCTGCTGGTCTCAGTGGGCTCTCTGTTTACAGTGTGTTTTCCTGCTGGTCTCAGTGGGCTCTCTGTTTACAGTGTGTATTCCTGCTGGTCACAGTGGGCTCTCTGATTACACTGTATTCCTGCTGGTCCTGGGCTCACATGGATACTTCTCTTTGGATGAAAAGCTAGATGATCTGTATTATATTGTTCAGAGAGACGTGTTGGTGGTCAGATGGTGAAATAGAAACAATCTAGATCATTGTGTTAAGTAGTGCATAGCAGGGATCTATGATAATAGTGTTTAATGGTTGTCAGCTCCAGTGTGGTTCTTGACAGGCTGTCAATCTGGAACCATGATCTGTCTGCTTGATAAGCCATCTGCAACAAAGGAAGCAGCATGCCTTTAATGTGTGTGTGTGTGTCCATGCTTTAAAATGTAGTGTCTGCCTCAGCTCTCTGAATTGAATGCTATGAGGGTCTAGCTAGATTTTAGCTGGGTCATCCATCCTCCGCTATGAAGGTCTAACCACAATACATTGTGTACACACACACACACACACACACACACACACACATACACTCTCTGCCTCAGTCACTGTCTGGATGCATCCCAGATACCAACCAGCCTGGTGTTGTGGTCAACCTGTAGCCTCTATACCAGATACCAACCAGCCCGGTGTTGGGGTCAACCTGTAGCCTCTATACCAGATACCAACCAGCCCGGTGTTGGGGTCAACCTGTAGCCTCTATACCAGATACCAACCAGCCAGGGCCCTCTCTGAAAGGGCATCCTGTTCCCCTATGGGCCCTGGTCAAAAGTAAAGCCCTGCACAGGCATTGATTTAAGCCCTACCTCATGCCTGTGACGTTCAGGCCCTACCCCGATTTGCTTTTGTCAAATTTAAGGCACCGTGAGTAAATCTCCTCTCTGTCACTTGATCTCTGCGCAGGCAGATCGCGCTGCATGGTTTCTGCTCATGGGGGTTTGGAGTCTGAGTAACCATAGCAACAGCTCCACTTGGGCTGCTCAATGAAGAGACATGAGATCAGTTAGCTACTTTTCATCGCTCTAAACTCAGACAGATTTGTACCTTGTCAGCTCGGGGGTTTGGACTTGCAACCTTCCGGTTACTAGTCCAACGCTCTAACCACTAGGCTACCCTGACGGCTGCGTGGTCCGATGGTGTTTATATTTGCGTACTGTTTGTTGAGGTGAACCTGGTACCTTCAGGCGTTTGGAAATTGCTTCCAAGGATGAACCAGACTTGTGGAGGTTTACAATGTATTTTTCTGAGGTCTTGGCTGATTTCCCCATGATGTCAAGCAAAAAGGCACTGAGTTTGAAGGTAGGCCTTGAAATACACCCACAGGTACACCTCCAATTGATTCAAATGATGACTTTAGAAGCTTCTGATAGGCTAATTGACATGACATCATTGTCTGGAATTTTCCAAGCTGTTTAAAGGCACAGTCAACTTAGTGTATGTAAACTTCTGACCCACTGGAATTGTGATACAGTGAATTATAAGTGAAATAATCTGTGAAAGTGAATAAAATGACTTGTGTCAGGCACAAAGTAGCTGGTCTTACCGGCTTACCAGACCTACAGTTTGTTCACAAGAAATGTGTGGAGTGGTTGAAAAACGAGTTTTAATGACTCCAACATAAGTGTACATAAACTCCCGACTTCAACTGTGTATGTGTATGTATATATATGTGTGTGTGTGTGTGTATATGTATGTGTGTGTGTGTGTGTGTGTGTGTTTATTTTTCATTGAACAAGTAAACTTTTAGTACAATAGGTGTGTGTCTCTCTTCAATATCATTCGAAGGGCTTTACTAACATATGTTAACATTGCCAAAGCAGGTGAAGTAGATAATAAACAAGGCTAAATAAACAATACAAATTTACTGTAATTATTACACTCACAGAAGTTCCCAAAGAATAAAGACATTTCAAATGTCATATGTGTGTATATACACGGTGTTGTAACGATGTGCAAGTAGTTAAAATACAAAAGGGAACATAAATAAACATGAAAGGGCTTTATTGACATGGGAAACATTAAATCCAATAGGACTCTGTGGTAGTGCACTACTTTAGACCAGGACTAATAGGACTCTGTGGTAGTGCACTACTTTAGACCAGGACCCATAGGGGTAGTGCACTACTTTAGACCAGGGCCAATAGGACTCTGTAGTAGTGCACTACTTTAGACCAGGGCCAATAGGACTCTGTAGTAGTGCACTACTTTAGACCAGGGCCAATAGGACTCTGTGGTAGTGCACTACTTTAGACCAGGGCCAATAGGACTCTGTGGTAGTGCACTACTTTAGACCAGGACCCATAGGGGTAGTGCACTACTTTAGACCAGGGCCAATAGGACTCTGTGGTAGTGCACTACTTTAGACCAGGACTAATAGGACTCTGTAGTAGTGCACTACTTTAGACCAGGGCCAATAGGACTCTGTGGTAGTGCACTACTTTAGACCAGGGCCAATAGGACTCTGTGGTAGTGCACTACTTTAGACCAGGGCCAATAGGACTCTGTGGTAGTGCACTACTTTAGACCAGGGCCAATAGGACTCTGTGGTAGTGCACTACTTTAGACCAGGGCCAATAGGACTCTGTGGTAGTGCACTATATAGGGAATATGGTGCCATGTGGGACTCAACTGTTGAGGAGAACTCATGTCCACTAGAGCCTCTGTCTCTCTAAATTCAATTCAATTCAAGGTGATACATGTGATAACATTGATCTTTATTGGCATGGGGAAACGTGTTAACATGGATCTTTATTGGCATGGGAAACGTGATAACATTGATCTTTATTGGCATGGGAAACGTGTTAACATTGATCTTTATTGACATGGTAAACATATGTTAACATTGATCTTTATTGACATGGGGAACATGTGTTAACATTGATCTTTATTGACATGGGAAACGTGTTAACATTGATCTTTATTGACATGGGAAACATGTGTTAACATTGATCTTTATTGACATGGTAAACATGTGTTAACATTGATCTTTATTGGTAAACGTGTTAACATTGATCTTTATTGACATGGGGAAACGTGTTAACATTGATCTTTATTGACAGGGGAAACGTGTTAACATTGATCTTTATTGACATGGGGAAACATGTGTTAACATTGATCTTTATTGACATGGGAAACGTGTGTTAACATTGCCAAAGCAAGTGAGGTAGATAATATACAAAAGTGAAATAAACAATAAAAATTAACATTAAACATTACACATACAGAAGTTTTAAAACAATAAAGACATTACAAATGTCATATTTATATATATGTAAAAACACACACAGTGTTTTAACAATGTACAAATGGTTAAAGGACACAATATAAAATAAATTAGCATAAATATGGGTTGTATTTACAATGGTGTTTGTTCTTCACTGGTTGCCCTTTTCTTGTGGCAACAGG